>NW_027363743.1:0-10000 GCF_046119375.1 Phyllobates terribilis
CACAACCCGAGTCTGTCTTCATTGCCGGCTGCACCGCACCACCACAACCCCCATCCTCTGCGCCTGTCCCCTCTGAGGCTATACCCCTCCCGTTGGGGGTTATTCCACCAAGCTGCGCATCCACGATCAGCCTCAGCGGACCCTGCTGCAGCGGCGGCCACAGTGACCGCATCACAACGGGTGGCGTAGTCGACACAAAAGAACTTTAGTAACATCTGTAAAGCTGCCACATAACACTGAGCTTGATGCCCTGGGCACGGGACCGGGTCACAGCCGCTCGGAGACTACAACCCCCCCATCTGATCCGGTGCCGGGTATTCCCCTCAAAAAGGAATATGTCCCAGGGGGCGCGTCACTTGTACTGAGGAGATCTGGGATATCAGTGATTAGGTCCCATATTGTGCACTGTAAGGTCTGGAAAAGCTCCTTCTATCCGTCTCTGTAGCACCAGAGGAAGAACAGAGGGGAAAAGACAGGATTTTCTACATGTCGCATTATGTAGATGTTCTGCAGATTTATCACAACCGTCCACAAGAAGAAACTGCCATCACAGAGCCGCCTTTAGCTGTTGGAAAAGTTTAAACTTAGTTTTGAATAGTTGCTATAGCCAACAAGGACTTTCTATTTATGCTGGGTCACATGATGCTGGTGCTGGGTGATGTCATGTGACGGAATGTTGTGGGTGATGATGTCACAGAGGGCGTTGTGATGTCACCCTTGGGGTATATAAGGGGGCTCCATCCACCTGGAGCTCATATCTCATTGGCCATATCTTGGTGCTGAGATACCCCCTGGAGACAATGAGGATCGCCATATTGTTTCTGTGCTGTACCCTGTTCTACCCTGTGAATTACCATAGGCTGCCGGTGAGTACCTGTCTATTATTACATATGGAGGACGTTTAGAATCAGCTGCGGCAGGGGAAGGGGATGGGGAGGGGGGTCCTGTAAGAATTTACCTGCGGGAATAAGAGGTTATGGCAGGGAAAGGAGCTTAGGAAGTGACAGTCAGAGGGGATATAAGTGTGGGGTGACCCCTCTGACTCCCACATTCCTGCCTTGTCCTTGTAGTGATTAATGACTTTGGTGTTGTCCCTTATATATCACTTTGCAGTCACCAGTGATCGCTCCGCACTGTGATCCTAAACTACAGTCTCATTTACCTTTTTGCAAACGCCCAGAAGGGGAGGAGTGACATCACACCCATGTGAGCAGATCCCGCCCACTTTTACTGCAGTCGTAATGCGAGCTAGCTGTATTCTGTTTTCATGGAAATATCAGCAGCTGCTCCCCCTAGTGTTTACAAGATGAAAACATCAAAAGAGTTAAAATATTTTTTTCAGATTTTATACCATTAAAACCTTTTTAAATATATATGTGTATTTATATATAAATATAAATACTTTACAATTTTACAATTGTAAAAAAATTGCTGACACTTTCCCTTTAAAAGATCTAAAGACGTTCTGCTTCATGTGCCATTGTGACCAATCACAGCACAGATTATATTTTTTAAACTTTTCTTGAAAAACTGAAGCTGCTCCGTGATTGGAAATCATGTGGAAGGGTTCTCTTTTAGACATTTAGTTAGGTCCAAAGTATCAGTGACATGATGGATAGAACTGTGCAATGATGTCACAGAGGGCTTTGTGATGTCACCCCTGGGTATATTAGAAGCCTCGGCCCATCTGCAGCTTGTATCTCATTGACCATACCTTGGTGCTGAGAGACCTCTGGAGATGATGAGTATCATCCTATCATTTCTGTGCTTTACGTTGCTCTACCCCCCACATTACAGTACACTGAGGGCGAGTATGTTCTCATCAATATGGAGGTCACAAGGATCAGCTAATGAGAATATCGCCTCTTGCAGGACTTCTCATACTGGACACGTGACCGTCCGTCATATGAAAGTCCAACTGTAAATAATATTCCATGGACCCTGGAGGTGAATCCCAAACTTCTTCCTGATCTTCTCAATGGGATATTTCTGAAAGTTGCTTGATAATGTATCCATCACTGTATAATAACAAGGGCTCTCTGTTTGACTGGATTGGGTATAAATATACAGGACTTTATTATGTTTTTTTTCTTTATTATAGGATGACCCACTACCCGTGGATCTCAGAAGAAGCACCTATCAAGCTTCCATCAATCTTCCTCTTTGGCTCTTCCGTGACGCAGTTTTTGTTGCGGTGATGACACTACTGACAATACTAGAGTATTTGGCCTTAAGTCTTGTCCTGAGCAAGTGGGCAATGTCTGAACCTGGTGAAACAATCAGAAAACTCCTGAGAACAAAACCATTCTGAAGGAACAAAGTGCTTGTAAGGAGCCGATTTGCATCCCTCAGATTCAGAAGCAAGACTCCAGGAGAACACCTGTCCTGCCCAATGGCAAATGTTCTACTCCATCCATGGCTCCTGCACCGCAGGATGCGAAAAAGGTTCCTAGTTGCAACTATAAAGTGGCGTTCAGTGATATTGTCTGGGTCAGAATGATCCCTCACAACAATATAGGAAGAAGAGCTCGAAGTTCAACGGAGCTTAAAGAGAGGTTACTGATTTTTCAGAGAAGCCAACAACCCAGAATTCCAGAGCCAAGAGCACCAGAACCTAGAACACCAGAACCTACCATGTCAGAACCTAGTATGTCAGAACCTAGAATGCCAGAGCCTGAAATGCCTACAACACCTCAACCCAAAATCAAGAGGAGAAGATGTTTCCTTAGATGTCTTAGAGGCGAGGAAGATTGAGAAGGCAACTGCTTGAACTTTCCCATTGCTCGTGTTTTCATCACAGGTTAGTCCTATACATGCTGTCTGATGGGCACCATCTTACTACATACAATGCAGCATTGCACCTGAAATCGCATGGATATTTTGTCACACACTTGCACTTTAGCACCTTATCATATGGCGCATATATCTATGAACGCTTTGCTAAGTATCACTGTCTAGTATGTGCTTCTGATGAACCTATTTTAGGAAAACGTGTCGAGGTTTGGCATACTATGTACTTGAGTTTGGCGTACTATGTGCTTGTTGGTAAATTCTATTGCCATCTATAATCTACTAGATATTATAATGTCTCTGGTGGGATGCCCCATGCCGAATTGTTGATAACTGACTATGAGCATTGTCCTCTATTTCTTATCTACTATGGTTACAGGTTGATGTGAAGAGAGCTGTGCCATTGGTAGCGATTTTTCTACTGATTTGTCAGTTATATTTATGTTAGTTTAGCAAATTTCTGCTTGTAGGGTCTAATGTTTTACCATAGTGTATGTTCTGTGAGCTAAATTGTCATACTTATGCACTAGATAGATTATAAATTGTGATGCTTATGTACAAGATAGATTATTAGTTTAATCGGTGATTTTTTAAATATTTTTTAGCATCAGGAGACTCAAGAATCGCATCTTACAGAAGACAAGAAGCCTAAATGCCGAAGGGTGATGACCTGTTGATGGCCCACAGCTGGAGGGTCATTACCTCTTGATGGCACAAAACTGGACAGAAGATAAAAACATTTGATGGCACACAGCCGGAGGGTGATGATCTATTGATGGCCATAGCCAGAGGGTCATTACCTGTTGATGGCACACAGCCGGAGGGTGATGACCTATTGATGACCATAGCCAGAGGGTCATTACCTGTTGATGGCACACAGCTGGAGGATGATGACCTATTGATGGCCATAGCCAGAGGGTCATTACCTGTTGATGGCACACAGCCGGACAGAGGATAATTACCTGTTGATGGCACACAGACGGATGGTCATTACCTGTTCATGGCGCACTGCCGGATGGTCATTACCTATTGATGGCACACAGCCGGAGGGTGATGACCAATTGATGGCCATAGCCAAAGGGTCATTACCTGTTGATGGTGCACTGCCGGATGGTCATTACCTGTTGATGGTGCACTGCCGGATGGTCATTACCTGTTGATGGCACACAGCCGGATGGTCATTACCTGTTCATGGCACACTGCCGAATGGTCATTACCTGTTGATGGAACACAGCCGGAGGGTGATGACCTATTGATGGCCATAGCCAGAGGGTCATTACCTGTTGATGGCGCACTGCCGGATGGTCATTACCTGTTGATTGCACACAGCTGGAGGGTGATGACCAGTTGATGTCGGACTGCCGGATGGTCATTACCTGTTGATGGCACACAGCCGGACAGAGGATCATTACCTGTTGATGGCACAAAGCCGGTCAGAGGATAAGATCTTTTGATTGCATACACCGGGTCCCTCCCTGATAACAGGGAACCCTGGGGAATACTCGTCATCTTGATCCCCCACTGACTAAATACTTGCTCCACCTCAGCCTACACCATCATGGAGGACACTTCCACCTGTGTCCACTGTAAGGTTCGACTTTCTTTTATCATTTCAGCAGATTAATAAACATCATAAAGCTGTAAAACTATCGAGTAATTTATTATAAATTATTATAAAGAAATATAAAGTATAATAGATAGCTATAGAGGGCACAGAAGACGACTAACTATAGTAAGCATGGTATCGCCTGATATATACTGTATATTCTAGATGGCGCTATTACACTAAATACATCACAACCTCCAGGGTGATATTACCGTACAATGTGAGATCACTAATAATGGCCACAGATTATGAGAAAATGACCAGCTCCATAGTCCTGGAGTTATTATAAATGTCTCTAGTGTGAGGCAGGGACTGGACGAGTGTTGGAGGGAGGTATATTCCCCCAGGACGTCCTTTATGTATCCATGCTGTAGAATCTGCCGTATACTTCTGTTCTAGCAGTCAGACATTTCACTCTGCAAATCACAGGCTCAACATTGTGTAAAACTACCACCGTATATAAGAGCACTCAGAATAAAAACTAGCGGCATGCCGTGCACTGCCCACGTCATGTGTACGGGATACAGGACCTGCAGGACCTGGTACGGCCATTATAGTTGATAGATTAATGATACCTGTGCAGATGAAGGGAAAAAAATATGTGCAACAACAGGAGGAGAAAGTCTCAAAATGTAATTTGAAGAGTATAATAGAGAAATGGGAAACTTCTGGAGATGCAGATAAGTGGTACCAGGGCGAAACATAAGTGCAGTCAGACAAGGGAAAAGTGCAAATGATCCAGCGTAAAGGTTTGTTTAGTAGAAAAAATATTAAAACTTAGCTTTTATTAGCCATATAAAACACTGCTCCACAAAGAATACAGCAAATGTGCAACTATCATAGCTTACAGACCTACACGTTTCAACAAATCATGTCTTAATTATGGCCCTACTACTAGAATGACAAAAAGGCATATATATATATATATATATATATATATATATATATATATCCACGTGCCTGTATGACCTCCCTACAACGCCTGGGCATGCTCCTGATGAGGTTGCGGATGGTCTCCTGTGGGATCTCCTCCCAGACCTGAACTAAAGCATCCGCCAACTCCTGGACAGTCTGTGGTGCAACGTGACGTTGGCGGATGGAGCGAGACATGATGTCCCAGATGTGCTCAATCGGATTCAGGTCTGGGGAACGGGCGGGCCAGTCCATAGCTTCAATGCCTCCATCTTGCAGGAACTGCTGACACACTCCAGCCACATGAGGTCTGCCATTGTCCAGCATTATGAGGAACCCAGGGCCAACCGCACCAGCATATGGTCTCACAAGGGGTCTGAGGATCTCATCTCGGTACCTAATGGAAGCCAGGCTACCTCTGGCGAGCACATGGAGGGCTGTGCGGCTCTCCAAAGAAATGCCACCCCACACCATTACTCACCCACTGCCAAACCGGTCATGCTGAAGGATGTCACTCTCCACGGCGTCTCCAGACTCTGTCACGTCTGTCACATGTGCTCAGTGTGAACCTGCTTTCATCTACGAAGAGCACAGGGCGCGAGTGGCAACTTTGCCAATCCTGGTGTTCTGTGGCAAATGCCAAGCGTCCTGCATGGTGTTGGGCTGTGAGCACAACCCCTATCTGTGGACGTCGGGCCCTCATACCACCCTCATGGAGTCGGTATCTAACCGTTTGTGCAGACACATGCACATTTGTGGCCAGCTGGAGGTCATTTTGCAGGGCTCTGGCAGTGCTCCTCCTGTTCCTCCTTTCACAAAGGCGGAGGTAGCGGTCCTGCTGCTGGGTTGTTGCCCTCCTACGGCCCCCTCCACATCTCCTGGTGTACTGGCCTGTCTCCTGGTAGCGCCTCCAGCCTCTGGACACAGCCAACCTTCTTGCCACAGCTCGCATTGATGTGCCATCCTGGATGAGCTGCACTATCTGAGCAACTTCTGTGGGTTGTAGAGTCTGTCTCATGCTACCACGAGTGTGAAAGCACAACCAACATTCAAAAGTGACCAAAACATCAGCCAGAAAGCATTGGTACTGAGATGTGGTCTGTGGTCCCCACCTGCAGAACCACTCCTTTATTGAGGTTGTCTTGATAATTGCCAATAATTTCCATCTATCCTCTATTCCATTTGCACATCAGCATGTGAAATTGATTGTCAATCAGTGTTGCTTCCTAAGTGGACAGTTTGATTTCACAGAAGTTTGATTTACTTGGAGTTATATTCTGTTGTTTTAAGTGTTCCCTTTATTTTTGGAGCAGTTTATATAGATACATACAGTGAGTACGGAAAGTATTCAGACTCCTTTAAATTTTTCACTCTTTGTTTCATTGCAGCCATTTGATAAATTCTAAAAAGTTCATTTTTTTCTCATTAAAGTACACTCGGCACCCCATCTTGACTGAAAAAAACAGCAATATAGAATTTTTTTGCAAATTTATTAAAAAAGAAAAACTGAAATATCACATGGTCATAAGTATTCAGATCCTTTGCTCAGACACTCATATTTAAGTCACATGCTGTCCATTTCCTTGTGATCCTCCTTGAGATGGTTCTACTCCTTCAATGGAGTCCAAATGTGTTTAATTAAACTGATAGGACTTGATTTGGAAAGGCACACACCTGTCTATATAAGACCCCACAGCTCACACTACATGTCAGACCAAATGAGAATCATGAGCTCAAACGAACTGCCCAAGGAGCTCAGAGACCGAATTGTGGCAAGGCACAGATCTAGCCAAGGTTATAAAAGAATTTCTGCATTACCCAAGGTTCATAAGAGCACAGTGGCCTCCATAATCCTTAAATGGAAGAAGTTTGGGACCACCAGAAGTCTTCCTAGACCTGGCCGTCCAGCCAAACTGAGCAATCGTGGGAGAAGAGCCTTGGTGAGAGAGGTAAAGAAGAACCCCAAGATCACTGTGGCTGAGCTCCAGAGATGCAGTAGGGAGATGGGAGAAAGTTCCACATAGTCAACTATCACTGCAGCCCTTCCCCAGTTGGGCCTTTATGGCAGAGTGGCCAGATGGAAGCCTCTCCTCATATGAAAGCCCGCATAGAGTTTGCTCAAAAACACATGAAGGACTCCCAGACTATGAGAAATAAGATTCTCTGGTCTGATGAGACGAAGATAGAACTTTTTGGTGATAATTCTAAGTGGTATGTGTGGAGAAAACCAGGCACTGCTCATCACCTGCCTAATACAATCCCAACAGTGAAACATGGTGGTGGCAGTTGTTAGAACCCTCCTGTTAGTTTTTTCTATTTTGTGGTCATGTGACCTTCTGCCTATTTATTCCAGCTCCGCCCTTCAGGCTTTGCTGGACTTCAGTGTTACTTTGACTCTTAATCTAGCCAGGTGCTTTGTACCTACTGTATCTCTCTAGTTTGTTTGGTCCTTGGACCAATAAGTACTTTTGTCTGTTTGTCTTCTTCTGCTACTACTTCTGCCAGGAGGTGTCCAGTTTTGTCCCAGTCCTTAGTTCTTTTAGGGACCCCTCCCTTTAATCTATAGGTCTGTGTTCAGATTAGCCGCGGACATAGGCGGGTCTGTTTGCAAGGAACAGGTTGCCCGCTGCATCGTAAGGAATCAGCTTAGTCCTATTGTATGGACAGATTTCCTCTCTTTCCTTAGTTCTTGTAGCAGATCATAACAGCAGTATCATGCTATGGGTGTGTTTTTCAGCTGCAGGGACAGGACGACTGGTTGCAATTGAAGGAAACATGAATGCGGCCAAGTACAGAGATATCCTGGATGAAAACCTCTTCCAGAGTGCTCTGCACCTCAGACTTGGCCAAAGGTTCACCTTCCAACAAGACAATGACCCTAAGCACACAGCTAAAATAACAAAGGAGTGGCTTCAGAACAACTATGTGACCATTCTTGACTGGCCCAGCCAGAGCCCTGACCTAAACCCAATTGAGCATCTTTGGAGAGACCTGAAAATGGCTGTCCACCAACGTTTCCCATTCATCCTGACGGAACTGGAGAGGATCTGCAAGGAAGAATGGCAGAGGATCCCAAAATGCTGGTGTGAAAAACTTGTTGCATCATTTCCAAGAAGACTCATGGCTGTACTAGCCCAAAAGGGTGCTTCTACTCAATACTGAGCAAAGGGTCTGAATACTTATGCCCGTGTGATATTTCAGTTTTTCTTTTTTATTAAATTTTGCAAAAATTTCTTCATTTCTGTTTTCTTTCAGACAAGATGGGGTGCAGAGTGGACTTTAATGAGAAAAAAATGAACTTTTTAGAATTTACCAAATGGCTGCAATGAAACAAAGAGTGAAAAATGTAAAGGGGTCTGAATACTTTCCGTACCCAGTGTACATGCATGGAAATAAATGCAGAATTATATTTCTTAATACTGCAGTATCAGATCCTGTCTTGAATTTAACCCCTGTGGTATCCAATGTGAAAATCCACAGGGACTCCCCTGATGAATTACAATTGAGGAAATCATGAATTTTATATTCTCTATCATTACTTAAGGACATAAAACTATCTGTTTTAACCGCATGTAGACACGCTTTGCACCGATTGGCTCCACATCTGAAGAAACCTTTTGTGCTGAGCCAATTTGGTTGTACAGTATTAGTCTCACTCAGGGGTGGATTAAGAGTAGCAAGGGCCCCCTCCACACACCTGATTTATCACGTGACATGTCACATGATCCCCGTGATAGATCATGTGATAGTTCACGGGAAATTAATTTGGCATAATATTAATTGTGCTGCCCCATCTGAGAGCAGCACAATATTGGGGCAGATACCCTGATTCCAGCGATGTGTCACTTTTTCAGCTGCTTGTTGTCATTTTGAGAAAATCACCGTTTTATCTGCTGCAGATCTAGCAGCTCTCTGAATGCTGCGCTCTGTATAGCCCCGCCCACACCACTGATTGGCAGCTTTCTGCCCATGCTCAGTGTACACAGAAATCTACTGATCAGTGATGGGGGTGGGGTCCTACAGAACTTACTAGTCATCTAGTAATAATTACCTTCTGACAAATCAATGATTTTATCAAAACAACACTAAGCAGCCCAGTAAGTGACACATTACTGGAATCAGTGCCTCTAACCCTACATTATGCTGCTCTCAGATTAGGTGGCAAAAACCTGATGACAGATTCCCTTTAAAGGAGCTGTAAACACAAAAAAAGTTTGTATTAAAAAATACAAGCCATTTGTTAAATTAACTTTTTTTCATTGTTAATTCACATTAGACTGTATCTTCAACACTTTTGTCAGCAGGTCTTATTACAGACTCTGAATAGGGCAGCTCTCTCCCTCTCCCTCAGCAGAAAGTCACAGCATGGTTAAAAAACGGGATCTTTTATGATTTTCTCATAATAAATAAAAAAGGACATGCAAGTCCTCCAAACTATTTTCCGTTTCTGTATAGGGGAGGTCCTAAATCTTTCTTGTTCTTTAGTTGATCACATGTCAAAAAGGCAAAGCATTTACTATGAACTCGCCTAAAAAAATATACACTTGGAGAGTAATATCATCATTTGCATGTAAATATTCCTTGACTCTAAGGGCTCGCTCACACTGTCGTATAACACGGCCGAATGCTATGTGATGTTTTATCGGATAGGACTCGGCCCTATGTTATACTATGGGACAGTGCAGATCTGCG
>NW_027363743.1:17500-82500 GCF_046119375.1 Phyllobates terribilis
TGGGGTTTATGTCACGCAACTGGTGAGGTGGGGTTTCCTATACCCCAGTGTTTAGAAATCTCTTATTTTTACAGAAAATGCGAAGATCACGTTTGTTTTAATCGTTTTCTTATTGGCGATTGATTGCATATGAGTGTAACAAATTTTTGACACCCACAAATGGATGGAAGCTAGTGAAACACGTATCCTCATACCAGCATTTTTCAATGAATGGCAGCCGAACAAAAATTCCCTGGGGTGTGGCGACCCCCACCTCACCAGTTGAGGGTTAAAGGGATTTTCCTTTAACCCGTTGGTGCAGCTGTTTTTTTTTTGTAACTGTGCACTAGTCACCTTCCTTGGGTCCAGCACAGGGTCTCTGCCACTGCTCCCAGTGTCTGTTACTGTCCTTTGGCCTCACGTCGACAGCGCTGCAACCAATAACTGAGATCAGCAGCTTTGCCCGAGTTAACGGCACTACTTGCTCAGAGTCACTGAACTCACTGACTGGCTGCAGCGCTGTCAATGTGACAAATAGCTGACACTCTGCATTAGACCCAGAGAGGGTGAGTAAAGTATTGCTTTAAAAAAGAAAAGAAAATTGTATTAAAAAAACTGTAGTGTAATTCTTTAGCATCTTCTATAAGTGCAGCATAAATGACTCTAATGCTATGTCCGTAAAGGACAGCGGCCCAATCTAATCTATACACACCAGCACACACACAACACAAGGGAGTTTACAAAAATATTCTAATTGCACATTACGGAATAAACTACTTTACATACGTACTTTGTACTGATATAGTCACAATTAGGGTAATATTGCTTGACAACATATTTTAAAATATCTTAAAACAAAAATCAATTTCTGCATATAAATTACAGCCAAAATATGCAACACAAAATAAAAAAATAGATCATGATTTTATTATACTCGTCACAAAAATAAGCAATGATGGCATCAATAAATAAACCATAAATAATATATATAAAAAAAACACACAAAACCCTTTGCAATCAAGGAGAACTCCCAAAAGACCTGCGGCACCACCGTTGGGGTTTGCTCACACACAGCGCTTGTGCAGAATTTTTTTTTTAAATCTTTGTACCATAAATAGCCACAAAATCTCATTCCCATGTTGCATATTTGTTTATTGCCCCACGGTGCGTTCTCAATTCAGGAAGAAGCATGCACCTTTTCATGAACCGTGAGCCTCTGTCTGACTCCAGCACACCTCCTCATCAAGACCAATGTGAACAGCGCCGCTCTTGATGACTCTGGCCCCATCTCTTTTAGGATCATGTTGAGACTGGACAAAAGTAAGAGCTGCTCTATTTTTTGCCCTCATTCATTTCGAGGATTAGTGTCCCTTTAAGAGGCTTTCCCTTTCATTGTTTTTGGGAGTTCTACTTTTAAAAGGGTTGTCCTGGATTAGAAAATGAAAACTCTATTCCCCACCTTCCCCCGCAGACACGGCCCCATGTCTGTTACTGCGGCTCAGCCCCTACATCGCTGGGCTCCCACCCCAGGCACAGATCATGGGAAGAAGACGCTGCTTCTGACTATCACGGACCTCACTTATAAGCTGCATCTTCAGAAGATTTTGGAATCTGCAGTTGGGAGGGACGGTCATTTTATGATGATCTTCCTATTACATCTAGTAGCTTTGTTCTTGTATTGTAGCACTACAAGCGCTTGTAAACTCGTCTATAAAACCAATATGATATTGGTCACAATGAGCAGACAAGTCAAGAAGTGAGAACGATTATTCTGGTAAGATTATCCATGCAATTTACAAAAAAAACTAATAGCAGCTTCAATGAGCATTCAAGATGGCAGCCGTCCGCTATGCAGCAGGCAGACACGTAAAGGATGGCGGGGGGATACTACACAACATTGACTCTTACCATATTAGTACTAGCCCAGTAATGTGACGCTGAGACCCCACATGTAACTACCGTGCAGCACGAATATAAAAGGATCAGTACGTTTTCTGAAAACCAGTGTCGGAAGCACTTAGAGAGAACCCTATGGCTCTTAGCCCCCAGATAACATGCAAGGATTCAAGTACGCGGGACCCCGCTAATCCGCTGATGGGCCGGATATCTGCAACGTACAGAGCTGGAATTCCTACAGAAATACAAAAGTGACCAGTAAATTCTGGACTATAAATTCTTATTATCTGCTTTATTTGTATCTTATTTTTCCACCCCAATGTATTCTCAAAAAAGTGATGGGAAATGCAATGTGTAGGGCCATCCTATAGGGACCACAGCTGATTTTTCAATTTCTTTGGGGTTACTGCTCTACCTCACTTATATAAGTCAATAAGAAAGTCTCTCCCCACTATATTCTGGAGACCTACATAAAAGTGCCAAAGCTTTTTGTTTTTTTTTCTTTATTTCCACCAATATTGTATTCATACAGGAATGCTTCCATTAAAGTTTGCAACATACTGTACTTTTTGGCATCTGTTTGAAGGATGGACCTATTTTGAAGTTCTGAAAAGTCTAATAGATCTGTACCGATACCGATTAATAATTAAAGGGGTTGTCCCGGACTTTAACATTGATGGCCTTTCTTTAAAGAGGTGGTCTACTACATTGTATAATGACCCCATCGATTTACACATGTTAACTAAATAAATGTTTTTGTAAATACCTCCTGCTTCCATATGTACCTGTGGGTGGCGCTATTGCTGACTGCTCAGTCTGCATCACGTGACCCCGGCTGCAGGTATTTGAAAGGTGTAATTTGATGGGGGCATTATACAATGTAGTGACCACCTCTTTAAGATAAGGCATCAATGTTTGATCAATTGGGGTGCTCATTAGCGGAGCTGCACTGCGGAGCTCTGTGGAGGGAATAGTGGCTGCGGCTGCGTACTACACATCTGCCCCCTAATGATTTGAATGGGTGGCCGATATGTAGTACTCCGTCAACAGAGCTCGGCACCTGAGCATTTCTGGTCACCGTTGACACAGGAACAGCTACAGCACGCACTATCAATCAGACATTGATGATCAAGTATAGGCCTTCAATAAAGTCTTGGACAGCCCCTTTAAAGTCTCCAAATGAGATTCTGAAGTTTTGTTTCATTGGCAGTCTATGTGGAAACAGTATAAAGTTACAGATCGGACCGATGGTATACCATAGCACAAAACATTAGTCTTTAAGGGATTATTCAGCCATAGACATTGGGTCATGGTTTTAATCATGTGACGAAAATCACATTGTTTTACTGTAAATTGCTGTGGTCACAGGCCAAACAGTTTATGCTTGCGTCCTTTTTTTCGAACTTTTCTCGGCCAGGTGGCAAGAACCTTACATGTGATAGTCATGCCTAACATAACTAGGAGGTAGGGAATTAATACCCAATGTCAGATCCTGGATGACCACCATTAGTCTACCAGCAACTTACACAGAAGCAAAGCACATTCAGATCTATCACACAGTGGACCTAAACCCGAAAACCATGTAAGTGTCCATATTTCCAGTACAGGGCACCTTTGTCAATGACAAACCTTAAATATACAAATATATTGGGACAGGATTCATGCTCCACGGACATGTGGTTTGAAATCATGAAAGGAAACAAAATGCATTATAAGGTTGGCTCTTAAAAAAAGATAACTGTTTCTGAATATTCCCGGAGGCTGCAGACACGCACTTAAGGCGTAGAGCCAATAAACGATGAACGAGCGCTCATAGGAATCATTTCAACATACGATTATTGGCCCATCTAACCAGGACCACAATCGGCAGACAAACTAGGAAAGCACCGTTTCATTGGGTGCGATACATTTTATGCATTCATTAAAATTCTTAACGGCAGCACATTACTCAGTGTAAACAGGAGACGTGCTGCTGATAACAGGATACCAGATTATTAGCGATCATTGTGTCCCCGTCATTGTTTCGTCAACCTGTGTATGCACTTTTCCAATTGTCAGTCGTTCAATTGCCTGGATCAGACCGACTATATAGGACATTAGTATCTGGTCTCCGCTGCACAAACTACCACTGATACATGTGAACAAAGTCGATATGTTTTTTTTTCCCCCAGTATATCCCTCCCAGCTTACATCACTCCCTATAAATAAATAGAAGCACTAATATAATAGCAAGTGGTTAATAAGACCTCTAAGCAGTCAGGAACACTGCTTCATCTGAATCGGGATCCTTCCCACTGTCCTCGCTGGGTAACGAGTCTCCACCACTCGGAGACCGGCAGCTCAAGTCCTCCACCCCAGATTCCTGGTCACTGTTAGCCGACAGGTCGGGGTCCGAGCTCTTCAAATGGTCCTGGGTTGGGATCAGGGCCGAGTCCTCCTCACCTTGGGATGAACTACGAGAGGGAAACAGCTTCAGGTTGGTGCTGTAATCTTGGGGCGTATTAGCCGGAGAGTGTTTGGTGATGCATATCTGGAAGTTGTGGATTTTTGGCTGGTCATTGAGATTCTTGTAGGTTTCATTTGACTCTCGAGTTTCCAGTTTTGTTAATCTCTAAAGGAAAAATTGTTAGACAAGAGCAAAAGTTACATTGGGTTAGGGCATGTTAATGTAACCTCTACATGCAAGTCGATCAGCAGTGGTTTAATGGTCTGTTTAGTAAGGCCGGCCGCACTTATGTTATCGTCAGCACATTTCTCGTTTACACAGGACAATGTGCTGCTAATGATAATTTTTAAACGTGCTCAAAAATTATCACACCAATGAATGCTTTGCCCCTCCATTGGATGTTTGATGGCCTGTTTAGGCAGCCAACAGTTGGGAATGAGGGAACGCTCCCTAACCCAATTATTGGCCTGCCTAAATGAACCTTTACTTGAAAACTTTATACCAATGAACAAACTTCTCTGGTGCCATAAGAAAGCCATAACGCCACAGTGCTCAGGCATTACTGACATTGAAAAGACACAAGGTAGAGACCCTGGTTACAGTGATGTGTCACTTAATGGTCTGATTGCTGTAGTTTTTATAAAATCACTATTTTATCAGCAAGCAGATTATCATTGGGGACTAGTAAACCTGCTGCCAGGTAGTCCTACATATTCATAAGCTCTGTACAACCCCGCCCCCATCACTGATTGGCAGCTTTCTGCAAATCTAGTATACACAAAGTGGCCAATCAGTGGTGTGGGCAGAGTTATACAGAGCTCAGCAGTCAGAGAACTGCCAATCAGTGATGTGGGCGGGGTCTGCTGCAGATAACACAGTAATTTTATCAAAATGACAGCAGGTAGCCCAGTAAGTGACAGATTGTTGGAATCAGGGCCTCTGCCCCTATATTGCGCTGCACTCAGATGGGTAGCAAAAACCTGGTAACAGATTCCCTTTAATGGTGCTCTCTTCCAGTTATTGTGTTGGAGAACACCAAAGACGTAGGGCATCGGCTAAAAATGATTGCCTCTTTTTTGTCTTGTGCAGGGTTTTTATATATAATCATTTAAAATTGTTTCTCAGTCACCATTAAAAGCTGAATTGGTTTACACTGAAACCTAAGCGGAGGTATAAACATCAAAAACATATAGGCCAGGAAGCTGGATTTTCAGTATTTCTACCACACCTTCTCCATGAACTCCATTTCCTCCTCCAGCTGCTGCGTCTCTTCTTTTACTGCCTGTAGAAAATCAGTGACTGACTGGCGAGGGTGCATTCCTTTCTCAAATCGGTTATAGAGGCCCCTCCAAAACCTTCCATGGTGAAAAATAAGTTTGAAGAGTTAGTATATGC
This sequence comes from Phyllobates terribilis, assembly GCF_046119375.1. NCBI lineage: Eukaryota > Metazoa > Chordata > Amphibia > Anura > Dendrobatidae > Phyllobates > Phyllobates terribilis. The sequence goes on from NW_027363743.1 coordinate 23,217, forward strand.
ACAAGTACAGAAGATTATCATCGAGCAATTCTCATGATATATGTTCTTAAGACGTGCTAGCTCATGGTACACACATGAAGGGCTAGCTCACAATGCTGGATATTCTCCCATGCCAGAGAATTGGGCCGATTATACTAATGACACTCTGCTTTAACTCTGAGTGTGATCCAATTTTCTCGCATGGAAGAATTGCAGCACAGGTGTGGAGAAGATGGAGGACTTAATTTTTCCATCTTCTCCATTGTCTCTGTGCACGTACATCAGACTGCACTCGGATAACATAGTATATTATTGGTCCGAGTGCTATCCGATAAAACATCACATAGCACTAGCACTCGGCCGTGTTACGTGGCAATGTGAGCGAGTCCTAATGAGTCCCTCAGTGGCTGATCTATGGCTGGTGACTTCAGATTAGTGAAAATATGTGGTGGCAAGTTGGGCCTCATTACTCGGACAGCACACTGACACATCCTATCCTTACACTATTCACATGTCCGTTCTGTTATTTTGCTGACTGATGGTCTGTATATAAACAGAGACATCCCCTACATTGACCTTATTTGCGGACATCCAAGTTGCATCCTACTGCTATTCTTCATTTTCACTGACTGGGTACTTGAAGAAGCTTGGGAAACCTCTGTCACGTTGTTTTTGCATATGGCAAAACCATTGATAAAAACGGACATGTGGACTAAATATGCCCGAAAATTGGATCTAACACACTTGCAAAATTGGTCTGTTTTGTACAGGCAAACAAAAAAAAAACAGCTTTTGCCTGGATTCACACGTGTGTTTTGCGGTCTGAGTATGCTTCAATGCAAAGAGTGGCTTCAGGTCTCCTGACCCAAACTCGACTTTATATTATGCGTTTATATAGAAAGTTCCCGATCAGGGACATCCGCATGCCCTATTAAAGGGGTTGTACCAAGTATATAAGTAATCCCCTATCAACGGGATTTAGGAATTGATCGCTAGGGGTCAGTTCCACAGAGAATGAATGGAGTAGAGATGTACATGCTCCCCCTCTGCTCTGTTCAAAGCTTGCTCTACAGAACCTCCTGGGGATTGTTGGGGGTCCCAGCGGTCTGACCCCCAAAGATCAATACTTTATCGCAGTCTAAATATGTGCAAAATGAATCACCGTGTCACAAGCTGTCATAGATGTCAGTAAATCTGTCTAAAGTGAATTGATTTGTGCCAGGCAGAAGATAGAACTGACGAGTGAGCTCTGACGCAACCCCTAAATGTAGACCATGGTTACAAGTGGGAAGAGTGTTGGGCCTTGGATTTCACCACTGAAGGACACATTGGGCTCATGATACGTCACCCCGCTTCTTTCACCTGTAAAGTTAGGGTTGATGTTTCTATATATGAATGATAAGTATATGGTGTGTTAGAGTTCTGCTGCTTTATTCAGTGCAGAGGAGGAATCAGAATAACCTCTTACCTGAAGTGGCATGGAGTGGTGTGTGGTCTCAGAGTTCCTTGGGTCTGACTGTGATCTGCTCTGTACAGAGGGTTCATGTAATCCAACCGCTGCTTCCACAGGTAAGACCAGAGGGAGTAGGTCCTCTCCTGAATTCTGGAAGATGATGATTGCATCACTGATATATTGAGATTATGAGAGCTGCAAGTATACCCGTCACCACTGCAACCTGCACTAACACTAAGGGCTCATTCAGACGGACATTTTTTGTGTACGAGTCCTATTTGTGTTATTTCCAGATACGACTTGTACCTAGAAGAGTGAATGGGGCCATTCACATATCTGTGATTGTTTGAGAGACGGAAAATCGTGGCAAAATGTACGATAGTACGATAGTTATCTGAGTGTCAGGTCAAAATTAACAATGCACATCCATGGGTCAGTGAAAAAAAAAAAATCGGCCAACAATTAATTGCCATCTGAGCGCTGTCCAGTTTTCCAGGTCTGTTTGATGGAAAAAGATGAAGAAACTGAAGCTCAGGCCAAACTCTAATGATAAAAACTGACACTGACCAAACTGGTGAAACTGTGCCTGATTCTCTTATATGAATGAGCCACAAGTTCTATAGCTTTCAGTGTTTCTTTGCATAGTAGCTGTGTAGCTTCATAGTCAAAATTGGAAAATCCGTTTCCAAAAAGTAGATGGAAAGATGCACTGAACTGCTTGGCCCCACCACGGTGCACCGAGCGCCTGTACTTGATTTGAACAGTCCTTCTGTACTGACAGTCCCTTTACAGCAGTGTTCCCCAACTCCAGTCCTCAGGACCCACCAACAGATCATGTTTTCAGGATTTCCTTAGTATTGCACAGCTGATGGAATTATTGCCTGTGCAGGTGATGCAATTATCAGCTGTGCAATACTAAGGAAATCCTGAAAACATGGCCTGTTGGTGGGTCCTGAGGACTGGAGTTGAGAACCACTGCTGTAAAGGGTTAGGAGATAACTTTCTGAATGCAGGAGGTCTGACCGATGGGACTTTTAGCGATGCTGAGAATGGGGCTCTTCAGTGATCAGCAGAAGGCCTCATTCACATGTACAGGTTTAAACAGGTATGTGAAAAAATGGTATCAGTGTGTCCATTTTTACCATCATTGTGTTATCAGTGTTTAAAGTTTCTCCTATGCTTTGTAATGTTAAAGAAGTTGTCCAGTACTTTATATTACTCCCCCCCCAATGTATCCCCCCGGGGCCCCTAAGACTTTGCTGATAATGCCTGTGAGCTTCGCTATCGGTGGCCGCTCACAGGCATCACGTGACCCCACGCTGATGTCACGACAAGTGAGGCGTGACTCAGCGCTGGGGTCCCTACGGTGGCTGCTGGGTTGTGGGCAGGGTTACACCTCCTCCCCATGCGTCACTCCCAGCATCTACCGCGCTTTCCCAATGAATGGGGAGAGGCAGAGCGTGCGGTGGATGCCGGGTGTGATGTGGGGGGGGTAACCCCGCCCACAGTCTGGCATCCACCTGGAACGTGGAAGACAGAGACCCCCGGCTGCTGCCAGCGACATCGGCGGGGGTCACGTGATGCCTGTGAGCGGCCAGTGATAGCGCCACTCACAGGCATTATCTGCAACGGTAGGTAATTACAAAAATCCTTAGGGGTCTCGGGGAGACACATTGGGGGGAGGGGTAATATAAAGTACTGGACAACCCCTTTAATCTCGGACAGCACCATGATGCCATCCGTGGGCTGTCTATGTTCTTCATGGACCCATAGACTTGTATAGGTCTTTTTCATCTGTGATATTGGAAGAAAAAACAGACATGTCTCCGTGAGTTTTGCACAGACACATAGTCCATGAAAATCCACAGGCATGTGAATAGCATTAGCATTAACACGTACATGTGGATACGGATGTCTGAATGAGGCCTCAATGAGAGCTTGATATTTTAAGAATATCTCTTTAAAGCCATGATCCTCTAGTTACAAGGATGTATCTCATGTCCTTGGCTACTGACCTGCAGGTTAGGACATTTTGTGACTGGGAAAGAAGATCTACAAGATTTCAACATTACTCAGGACAGAGAATATCTTCAAGAAGTATCTTCTAGTGGACCATTGGTTACATCAGGAACTGTGCAATTCTTAAATCCATGTACCCATCTTATTTTATTATTGGCATTTTGATTTCACCATTCTTATGTTTCTCTGTACAGTGGCACTGCCAGCGATGCCAGCGACCCAGATGGGCAGGAAAAAACTGAAATGGTTTAGGTTCACATACCCATTCAGTCTCCGGATATGTGGGAGTCCCTAAGGTCTGACACCCCCACCAATCCTGAAGTGATGGCATATCTTACCAATATGCCATCACTTTATACATTTTTCTCCTGCACAGTTATTGAAAATTTTTTGCCAAGGTTCAACCTTCACAGTTTATAAGTGATTGCTGTTATCCAGACTGTGGGGCACCGTGTGATCAGATCAGCATCAGGGACACGTCAACCATCCATATTCTATTTCTGTTACAAGCCTATAGTGACCATACACAGAGCACATATTCTCTCACATCAGTTCCTTCCTCTCCTTCTCGCAGTTGCACAGAAAGTTTCCATACTGACAGGAGTATATATGGTGTTGTATGTGGACCAAGAATCTCTCATTAAATTCAAACGCACAGGGAAACTGCTCCATGAGCTGCCAGACACATTCCAGGAACTGGTCTATCACTGGGGACACCTCCTTGGGATCCCCATCTAAATTTCCATACCTTAAAAAAAAAAAAAAAAAAAAAATATGCTGAAGCAATGCAATTGGGGTATATGCATGCAACATCTTTTTCAGGTGGACTGCACTCCCAAAACCGCCTGAGACTGGGAATGGCACAGAAAAACTACAGTAAGTATATTATATTAGAATGTATGGTGTTTTTTTTTTGTCTCTTTTGCTGAGAGGAGGAGAGCTGATGGAAGATTTGGAAAGTGACACAGCTAAACTCAGCTGTGCTGACCCTAGCCCCACACTGACTGCTGGGCCCATATCTGAAATGTGTTGATTGATGGGATTTGAATACAGTTGATATTCTAATCATGCAGGAGGTTAGACCAGGAGATCCGGGCTTTCATTATAACCCACACACTGAGAAACCTGCTGTAAGATATGGTGTGGAGGTGTTCTTTTTCTAGCATCTTGCTGCCTGTTTATAATTGGACAACATCGTACAAGGAGAAGTACATGCCCCACAGTGAAAGCTCTCTGATAACACCCACTTGGATGTAACGAAAATTAACTCATTAGGTGACAAATACTTTGATTGTTAATATCCCTGCAACAGAGATGCAAAATAAAAAAAGAACTAACAATTATTTTTTTTTCTGCTCTGAAGCTACAACGTGTTTTCAGTTCAACATGAAAAATTTGGTGAAAGGCCCTCTGTAAATAAGTGACTCTGTTTGACTTTTCCAACATATGTGCAGTGACCAGGGTTACCTGTGATTAAATTTGTGTCCAAATGAAATCCAGTCTTTTTCAATTAACACCTAATAGTAATTGGGAAAAATAAAAGTTACACTATGCAAAAAATATCAACTCCGTAAATCTCCACCAGTACATAGAGTATATGAAATGAAACCTCTTACCATAAATACTCTGATGGTTCGGTAATAGGGGTCAAGTAACAGACTGGATACAGAGCAGACCTGAGCGGTGCGGTCCCATCCATCAGAACAATGAACGAGCACGCTGGCGCCCTCTTCTGACACGGCCTAAATGTGCAAATTAAATGTAAAATATTACACATTTATATAATTACAAATCTCGTTTATTCTCAGCACTAAAAGGATCATTTTTGTACAGTCCGTGCCTAGAATAGTACAAATCAGACAAGCAGCACTAGAATATGAACAGATACAACACATCTTACCTTTACAATGAAGATACCAGCATCTAGGATTGTTTTCACGTGTTTTAACCAGCCAGAGGATTCAAGACCCCAAAGAAATTCACCCATAGAAGGAGATCGGAGCTCACAAACTGCAATCATGAACAGAACAATAAGCTCACTATAGCAACAGATTCTGTATGTGAAGTATTTCTGCTCCAAGACTTGAGATAGAGAATATATATATATATATATATATATATATATATACAGTCATGGCCAAAAGTATTGAGAATGACACCAAAATTATATTTTCACATGATCTGCTGGCCTCTGGTTTTTATTAGTGTTTGTCTGATGTTTATATCACATACAGAAATATAATTGCAATCATATTATGAGTACCAATAGGTTATATTGACAGTTAGAATGAGTTAATGCAGCAAGTCAATATTTGCAGTGTTGCCCCTTCTTCTTCAAGACCTCTGTAATTCTCCCTGGCATGCTCTCAATCAACTTTTGGACCAAATCCTGACTGATAGCAGTCCATTCTTGCATAATCAATGCTTGCATTTTGCCAGAATTTGTTGGTTTTTGTTTGTCCACCCGTCTCTTGATGATTGACCACAAGTTCTCAATGGGATTAAGATCTGGGGAGTTTCCAGGCCATGGACCCAAAATCTCTATGTTTTGTTCCATGAGCCATTTAGTTATCACCTTTGCTTTAGGGCAAGGTGCTCCATCATGCTGGAAAAGGCATTGTTGGGCGCCAAACCGCTTGGACGGTTGGGAGAAGTTGCTCTTGGAGGACATTCTGGTACCATTCTTTATTCATGGCTGTGTTTTAGGCAAGACTGTGAGTGAGCCGATTCCCTTGGCTGAGAAGCAACCCCACACATGAATGGTTTCAGGATGCTTTACAGTTGGCATGAGACAAGACTGGTGGTAGCGCTCACCTCTTCTCCGAATAAGCTGTTTTCCAGATGTCCCAAACAATCGAAAAAGGGATTCATCAGAGAAAATGATTTTGCCCCAGTCCTCAGCAGTCCACTCCCTGTACCTTTTGCAGAAAATCAGTCGGTCCCTGATGTTTTTTCTGGAGAGAAGTGGCTTCTTTGCTGCCCTCCTTGAATCCAGCCCTTGCTCAAAGAGTCTCCGCCTCACAGTGCGTGCAGAAGCACTCACACCAGCCTGCTGCCATTCCTGAGCAAGCTCGGCACTGCTGGTACTCCGATCCCACAGCTGAAACAGTTTTAAGATACGGTCCTGGCGCTTGCTGGTCTTTCTTGGGCGCCCTGGAGCCTTTTTGACAACAATGGAAGCTCTCTCCTTGAAGTTCTTGATGATGCGATAGATTGTTGACTGAGGTGCAATTTTTGTAGCTGCGATACTCTTCCCTGTTAGGCCATTTTTGTGCAGTGCAATGATGGCTGCACGTGTTTCTTTAGAGATAACCATGGTTAACTGAAGAGAAACAATGATACCAAGAACCAGCCTCCTTTTAAAGTGTCCAGTGATGTCATTCTTACTTAATCATGACTGATTGATCGCCAGCCCTGTCCTCATCAACACCCACACCTGTGTTAATGGATCAATCACTAAAACGATGTTAGCTGCTCCTTTTAAGGCAGGACTGCAATGATGTTGAAATGTGTTTTGGGGGTTAAAGTTCATTTTCTGGGCAAATATTGACTTTGCAAGTACAGTAATTGCTGTTAAGCTGATCACTCTTTGACATTCAGGAGTATATGCAAATTGCCATTACAAAAAATGAAGCAGTAAACTTTGGAAAAATTACTATTTGTCTCATTCTCAATACTTTTGGCCATGACTGTATATATATATATATATATATATATATATATATATATATATATATATATATATATATAGGGTTGTGTAGGATACTCCAAGTGCGGATATGACTTAAAAATTGTACAATGAAATTGTAAAATTCTGTATTATTTATTATATTGGGGTTGGTCACTTTATATAAAAAAATTCCAAAAGGGTGATAAAATGTAATATTTGGCACATACAACTATAGATTACTTCCCCGGAGTTTGCCTTCTTCCTAAGGTGCGCCTGGAGGCCATGTTTCTCCCCAGGTAAGTTATACACCTCTACCCATCTACGTGATGTACAAGAAAACATGATTCATCAGACCAGAACCCTTTCTTCTATTACTCTATGGTTCAGTTCTGATGCCCATATACCCTTGTAGGTGCTTTTGGCTGTAACCGGGTCAGCATGACAATGACCAGTGTGCATCTCCATATGTAATAAGCTGCAATACTTTATCCTGACATCTTTTCTTCATAGCCAAAACTTAATTTTTCAGCAATATGTGCCACAGTATTTCTTCTGCAGCACCGGACCAGCTGGGGCTACTGTACCTTTCGTTCCACACAAGTATCAATGAGCCTTGGGCGCCCATGACTCCGCCACCTGCTCACCGGATGTTCTACCCTGGTAGGCACTAACTATTGTATGCCAGGCACACCCCACAACACCTGCTGTTTTTGAGATCTTCTGACAACCCTCATGGGGGCACCTCTGACAAGGAGAATATTGAGATCTCTAGACATCATGATTTGTCCATTGAAAATGGAGCTGTTTAGGGAATAGAGCGCACAGAACATAGGGAAAAAAAACAGTGGAGGGGGAAAGAAATAATTTGAGGTGCTCACCTGGAGGGATTGTGAGAGTCACAGCTCCTAAACCAGGAGTAATATAACGCTAGCTGCCATCTATAAGAAATATCTTTTATGTATTCTTTTACCCTATGCACAAAATAAACGTTCATGGAAAACTATGAATTGGCAGCAGCGTGTGCAATGTCCTCAAGGGCCAACATACATACGCTGAAAGTAGATTTGCAAATAACATTTTTCGCTGTTGCCCGTTCCTGTGGCACCATTAATGTACTAGGCCTTAATGAGTTTGGTGACATAACGTCTTGTGATCGCTATTTTAACTCTCTAAGAACCAGGGAGTTTTTTATTTAAGCGCTTTTTGTGTTTATGGAGCTGACGTTTTTATTGATACCAATTTGGAGCACATATAACGTTTTGCTAGCTTTGTATTGGATTTTTTTTGTTAAGTGAGGTGACAAAGAACCCACAATTTTGGCATTTTGATTTTTTTTTTCTGCAATGTTTACCGTAAAGGTTAATTACCATAATTCCATACTTTGATACATCTGACTTTTACGGATGTGGCGATACCAAATGTTTTTTTTTCCGTTTCTTTGTTTTTAATAGGGAAAACGTGGGATAGTTAAAAATTATCTATTTTTTATATTTTGACTTTTTATTTTTTTTTCATTTTTTTTGTACCCATTAGTGGACTTAAACATGTGATCCTTGGATTGCTTATATATACTGTAATACCACAGTATTGCGGTATTTACTAGAAATCATGGTTGCCTATGGCACTCAGTCTGCTGTAAAAAGTACTAAGATGGGCCTTAAAGGTAAAGGCATTTTGCCCATAGCGGTAGACCACGTGGCCACTATGGCGCTCATTAGCTGGGAAAGCCTGATGCTACAGGGCTTTCTTCTTCCGCATATCATTCTTTGAAAGATGGCCTTTGTTCCTCATCATTCAGCCTGTACGTCTGTGCTCGAAGTCTCAGCACTGCAGGTGCAATGACGTCACTAGATCGGGCCCTCTGTGCGGAGTTTTTTTTTATTTTGGCAACAAGAAAAGCGTATACTGTGGGATCCATCATACATGATGTGGGGCGGCCATCATACTGTGTGAGCGAACTGTTGGGGGCCATCATACTGTGTGAGCGAACTGTGGAAGACATCATACTGTGTGTGTATATGTGTGGGGGGCTGTAAGAGCATCATACTGTGTGTGTGTGTGGGGGGGGGAGTAGTGTAGGTGCATTATACTGGTGGGGTTTGCCATGGGGTCATCATGTTGTCCATGTAAGGACTACTGTGGGAGAAAATTATGACAGGAGATTCACTCCGAGGTATCGCACCGTGTGTGGAGGGCAGCATACTCTATGGGGTTTATTAAAATGGTATCAGTGTGTGCAAACAAGAGGAATCAGTAGCAGGGGCATTATTTCTGTGTCCAAGCCACAAAACATGTCCTCTCCCTGTATTTAAAAGTTGGAAAGTAGGCCCTTGTGTGACTGCATCAATATGTTTTAACCCTGCCTAGTCCATCAATATAGACTCTTGGTATGGGGCCCCATGATTTCTATGAACGCCTCTGCTTAAGCTGGCCCCCGGCTGCTGTGGTAACCCATCGATTAACAGCGCACATTCAAAATAGTTAACAGACACCATCAGCTTCTTGTGGAGTTCCTGAGCCACCTCCACACACGCAGGCTCCTTCTCAGGATGTTCATTCACATCCTAATGCGGTGAGAGGTTACATATAAAAATAAAATCCTAAAATCTTGGAATTTTTGCTTTGCCCACTAATACTCCATTTACACAGACAGATTAGTGGCAGTAAACCACCACTAACTGGTAAATATTTACTGATTGTCGGAGGTTTAGAAGCCTGTTTACACAGGAAAACCATGCTAAATGATGTGCGTTGAACGTTCAGAAGGCGTAAGCTTTGCAGCTCCTCAGAAGAATTTTTTATTTTTACCAGGAGACCTGGACCCCCGTGGTCTAGAGGTCTCAGGGGGTCTCAGCGCTGCTGGGACCCCTGGCCCTCCCCTGGCGGATCTGCGTACCCCCTAAGGAGGTCCCCGCATAAGCCTGCCGGCCCCGGGGGATACAGGGTGCTCCCTGGCGGAGACGCACACTGCATCTAGGGGTCCCTGCGAGCTCCGCCGTGGGGGGGAGCGAAGGGCCATGGCGTCACACATCCCTGGGGGTCCCTGTGGCGCTCAGCTGGGTAAGTGCCCTGTGTGTGTGTGTGTGTTACTGTCTTATGGTGACTGCACCTTTTGTCTTTTCAGGCAGAGGTGTAATACTGGAGAATGCACATCACCGCTGCTGTTAGCAGGGGAGCGGGTCAGAGGAGCGCGGGCTCCGTTAGTGTAACGGGGGGGCGTGGCTTATGTTCTTGGCTGCCTGCCATCGTCTGTGCAGACAGGAAGCGCCTGGAAAGCGCGCGCTGGGCAGTCCCCGCCCCCCTCCTGCCTTCCTTCTCTTCGGCTCTGCAAACGGCCATTGCCTCACGTAGCTCAGCGCTGTCCTCTCCCTCCCCCCTGCTCTCCGCTCTCACACACAGGCTCCAGGAAGCTGGTGAGTCATCTGTTTGTCTCATCTCTACAGCACAGAGCGCTGCTGTCTTCTCTGCTGCATGCACACCTTAGTCCTTTTAAGGCAAGGTGCATTGCGTGTTCAGCAGCATTAACCCCTTCTGGCCATCATCAGAAAACCTTTTTTCTGCAATGCTGGGGTAGCTTTTCTCCCTCTAAGGAGAATCTTTAACCCTTCAGTGCTTGGTAAATTGTTTTGTGGGAACAGGCTGTGATAGCAGGATCTCACTTCCCCGGTTACTGTGCTCTTGTAAGGGGTTATTACTGCTCTTTCCGCGACGCTCGCTACTGAGTAGGGGGCATGTCGGATCAGGGTCCAGGCGGCGCGGACCTCTCTCCCGGCCCGCTTCAGGATCGGTCACGCGTATCTGATATGCCGGGGTTGACGGCGTCAGGTTCGTCTCTGGTCAGGGGCCTCAGTGATGTTAAAGCGCTCACTCGCTCCATTGACAGTCTGTCTGACCTCCTGGGTCACTGGGTATCAGCTAAGTCCCTACCGGCGCGGGGCAAGAAGCGCCACAGGCCTGTGGTGGCGCTGTCTCCTCCGCGCAGCGCATCAAAGGCTTCGGATTCACCGACAAGCTCTGCTGGTGAGATCTCCGATTCTGATGAAGAGGATCGGCAGGGTCGCTCGGCTTCGCTTTCAGGCCACGTGGATGCTCTTATTGGAGCCATGCGGGAAGTGTTATAGCTGTCTGAAGAGGTGACGAGGCCGGGCAAGTCGGCCCGGCTGTATCAGGAGTCGCGTCGGGCTCGTTCGACACTGCCAGCGCACGATGAACTTAACGAGGCGGTGGAGAGAGAATGCCTGTGTCCGGATAAGCGCTTCCAAGGGATGCGGTTTTTTGATGCCCTGTATCCCTGCTCCACAGAGACGATCGCTAATTGGGTCCCCTCTCCTGAAGTGGACGTGCCATTGTCTCAGCTGAGCAAATCTTCTTTGCTTCCGGTTAAAGGGAAGGCGAGTCTACAGGATCCGCTGGACAGAAGGACGGAGTTAGCGGCGAAGTCCATCTACGAGGCCGTGGGTCATGGATTCCGAGCGGCCTTGGGGGCCATGTGGGGACAGCCTGTACATCTAGTGCACTAGTTAGGCGTTGGGCCAGATGGTGATGCTGAGCAGTGTCTGCCCTGGCTGGACCAGAATGGGAGACCACAGAATCCACAGATGATTCTGACCCAATTTCATGCCCAGCACATGCCTGACACCTAACATTATACTGGTGAGGCTTCCCTGAGATGGTTGGATCAGCTGCGGTCAGCATGGCAAGATGGGACTCCGCTGTCTGACGTGGAAAGGCTCTTCCAGCTGTTGGAAGAGGTGGCCCGATATAGCAGAGACGCAGTGCTGGATACTACTTTGTTTCTGTCCAGGGCTCAAGCCTCGGCCGTCACAGTCAGTAGAGCACTGTGGCTCAAACAGTGGACTGGAGACGCAGTATCCAAACAAGGTTTGCTTACTCTGGCGTACAAGGGCGGTCTGCTTTTTGGTTCGGACCTCACGGAGCTGATTGCTAAGGCCAAGGATGTGGCTTTGCCACAGCGGAAAGCAGCGGCCTCTACGTCTGACAGGTCAAGTGCCGGTAGTGGTCGTCGGTCCTTTCGACCCAGGGGACGATTCGATCAGCCCTCTTGGAGATTGGGTCGTCCCTCGTCTTCCGGTAAGAAGTCCACCCAGAAATCCCGTACTCCCTGGAAACAGCATTTCCGTCGGGACAAAAGGGAGGCTGACAAAAAGCCCGCTAACGCGGACTGACGCCAGGATCCCTCTCGAGGGCTCTCGGGTGGGAGGTCGGCTGCTACAATTCGGGTCGGTTTGGGCGTCCCACGAATCGGACGCCTGGGTGACACGGGTTGTGTCAGCGGGCTATTTCATAGAGTTTCACTCTCTACCCCCGGACAGGTTTCGTCAGTCTCGCATCCCGTCCGTGCCCAAGCTGGCTGCTGCTCTGCTGCGGGAGGTCAACTCTCTTCTGCAGCAGGGTGTAGTGGTTCCGTTTCCGCCGGAGGACCGGGGAAGGGGGTTTTTACTCTAACCTTTTTGTGGTCCCCAAAAAAGGAGGACAAGTTTCATCCCATTCTGGACCTCAAGGATTTGAATCTTAATGTCCGAATCCGGAAATTCCGTATGGAGTCTCTTCGCTCCGTCGTGGCGGCCTTGTCGCAGTATGATTTTTTGGTGTCGATCGACATCCGCGACGCCTATTTGCATGTCCCTGTTGGCAGGGCTCACCAGTGCTTCCTGCGTTTCGCCGTAGGGCAGGCCCATTACCAATTTGTGGCCCTACCTTTCGGGTTGGTCTCGGCGCCCAGGGTTTTTACAAAGGTTCTGGCGCCGCTCATGGCGCTCCTTCGAAAGCAAGGAGTTCCGATTCTCCCCTACCTGGACGACCTGTTAATTGTGGCGCCCACAGCGGAGGAGGCAGTGACAGCTCGCGATCTCTCCCTTCAGCACCTGGAAGACTTCGGGTGGCTGGTCAATTGGAAGAAGTCGTCATTGGAGCCGTCGCAGTCAATCCTGTTCTTGGGGATGCATTTCGACACCGTACGGGCAGTGGTGTCCCGCCCTCCGGACAAACAAGCGAACCTTCGTCACCACGTCCAGGCTATGAGGTCGGTGAGGGCGATGTCCCTTCGGAAGTGCATGCGCCTTCTGGGTCTGATGGTGGCAGCAATGGAAGCGGTGCCGTTTGCAAAATTTCATTCCCGGGATCTCCAAGATCTTATTCTGACCCGTTGGGACCAATCGCCGACTTCGCTGGATCGCTGTGTCGTCATCTCCCGCAGGGTGCGAGAGTCTCTTGGATGGTGGTTACGTCTGGAGGCTCTATCCCTGGGGAAATCCCTTCTTCTCCCACGGTGGTCGGTGATTACCACCGATGCCAGCCTGACTGGCTGGGGGGGGGGTTTGGAACGACCTCTGGGTTCAGGGGGTCTGGTCGTCAGAGGAGTCGTCTCTGCCAATCAACATTCTGGAGTTGAGAGCAATATTTCTCTGCCTCCGACATTGGACGGTCCCTTTGAGCGGTCTGCCGGTCCGGATTCAGACGGACAATGCGACAGCTGTCGCGTATATCAACCATCAGGGCGGGACGAGGAGTTCCAGACTCATGATGGAGGTCTCTCGGATCCTGCTTTGGGCCGAGTTCAGGGTTCCAGTCATCTCCGCGTTTCACATCCCGGGTGTGCTGAATATCTCGGCGGACTTCCTCAGTCGCGAGCGGGTAGATCCCGGAGAATAGAGTCTTCATCCGGAGGTTTTTACTCTGCTGTGCTCCCGTTGGGGGACTCCCCAAGTGGACTTGATGGCATCCAGGCTGAACGCCAAGATTCCGACAATCATGTCCAGGTACAGGGACCCGGAGGCTGTGGCGGTAGATGCTCTAGTGGCCCCGTGGGACCAGTTCGAGCTGATCTATGTGTTTCCGCCGGTATCCTTACTTCCTCTGGTGATCAGGCGGATCAATCTCGAACGAGTATCGGCGATTTTGGTGGCGCCGGATTGGCCGCGGAGGGTGTGGTATTCAACGCTGGTGTCTCTTCTGGCAGCGCCTCCGTTTCCACTGCCTCTTCGCCCGGACCTGTTAACTCAAGGGCCCATTCGTCATCCGGACCTGAAGTCACTTCGTTTGACGGCGTGGCTCTTGAGACCGAAATCTTGACCCGTCGTGGGTTTTCGTCCGAGGTCATTGCCACCTTGCGGGCGGCCAGAGGTCCAGCTACGACTAGTATTTATCACAGAACTTGGGAGGCCTTCTATTCATGGTGTTCTGGATCGTCAAGGAACCCGAGAGTTTTTTCCATTCCCAACTTCTTGGCCTTTCTGCAATGTGGTCTGGTCAAGGGTCTAGCAGTTAGTACCTTGCGGGGTCAGGTCTCTGCACTATCCGGGCTTTTTCGGAAGGCTATTGCCTCACGCAGGGATGTGCGTTCATTTTTTCGCGGGGTTGCACATCAGTTTCCGCCTCGGAGGGCGGTTGTGGCTCCTTGGCGGCTCAATTTAGTTTTGGAGGCTCTTCAGCATGGGCCGTTTGAGCCTATGGATTCAGCTACGCTTTACTTGCTTTCTTGGAAGGTGGCCTTCCTGGTGGCGGTCACCTCTTTAAGAAGGGTTTCGGAGTTGGCGGCACTGTCTTGCTCGCCCCCTTTTTTGGAATTCCACCCGGATCGTGTGGCGCTTCGTACCCGTGGAGATTTTTTACCTAAAGTGGTGTCGCGTTTTCCACCTCAATCAGGACATCCTGTTGCCTTCCCTCTGTCCGAAACCAAAGAGTCTGAAGGAGCGGGCCTTGCACTCGTTTGATTTGGTGCGGGCATTGAAGTTCTATCTTTCAATCACGCAAGGGTTTCGAAAATCGGATTCTCTGTTTGTGATTCCTGCTGGTCGTCGCCGTGGTCAGCGGGCTTCCAAGGACACTATAGCTCGGTGGATATGTTCGGCTATCCTGGAGGCGTACCGGCTCAAGGGCGAGCCTTGTCCGGTTAAGGTTTAAGCTCATTCCACGAGAGCTGTTGGTTCGTCGTGGGCTTTTCGTCAGGGGGCTTCGGCAGCGCAGCTCTGCCGGGCGGCTACCTGGTGCTCCGTTCACACTTTTACTAAATTTTATAAAGTGAACGTGAGTGCTTCCGCCAATGCGGCCTTGGGACGCAGGGTCCTGCAGGCGGCAGTGGTTTAGGTTATCTCTTTATTTTTTGTTCGGCGCTTGTTGCGCACTTGCCTAAGTTGTTGGGGTGTTGGCGATCCTGCCACTGTTTCCCACCCTTGAGTTTTGGACTGCTTTGGGACTTCCCACTAGTAATGGATCTGTGTCTCCCTTCCTTCCCTTCTGCTGCTGAAAGACGGATTTTGGTAAGACCTTACCTGTAAAATCCTTTTCAGCGAAGGAAGGAAGGGAGACACAGCACCCTCCCATGGCAGAAGTGTATTATGGTTTTTCTAGATGCGGCGCGACTCCCTCCTGATGGCGGTCATCTGGTCTGGGGTTGGCGCACTAGGGCTCTGTTCCAGCATTGCCAGCTCATCGCAGTTGTCAGGTCCAGTAAGTAGTGCCTGGGACTGTGTGTTTTCATGCTGTTATATACATAACCTGTTCTCTCACATTTATGAATTTTCAGAAGGGGTTGTGTTGTTCCCCTGGTGTTGTCTGCTCTTCCTTAGCTTGTGTACGGACTGGAGAACATGGGAGTAGGAGGAGCCTAAGTTGGAGGGGCCGGTTGTCACTTTTTCTAAATCTGAGGTGAACTATCCTGTGGGGCTCCGCCTACCCCCACTAGTAATGGATCTGTGTCTCCCTTCCTTCCTTCGCTGAAAAGGATTTTACAGGTAAGGTCTTACCAAAATCCGTCTTTTTCTCGTTTTACCCTATAGCCTATTTACACTCCACTTCTCAGCAGCTCTCGTTTATAATCTTTCAGTGTAAATGCATATTAAGTCTCAGCATTGGCTTACCCTGCCTGTTCTGTAGAGATTCTCAGCAGCCATCTTATTATCATCACAGACAGGATTAAAATAAAAGGTAACATCTTGTCATATAGATAATACAGGATCCACCATTCACAAAAGGCGATGGTCTCAGCTGACCTTCTCCCCCCTCTCTGCACAATGACCTCTGCACAGGTCAGAGAGCATGCCTATAACCCAGTGAACATCCACAGTCTAAAGTGGTCCATATATCCACTGTAAGGCTTATCAGCTCAGGTAATATTGCCGCCTGATCATTTAGAGAGAATACAATTAGAAAAATCTTGACAATCAGAAATTAAAAACCTATTGATAAAAAAGAATATAAATGTCTGGTTTTAATAATTACAGAAATTTCTAGCTGATATATTCCTTAACATGATCAACACTCGTATAAGACGTAGATAGTACTCGGACCTCACAAGTGACCGTGGTCAGATAGTATTTAATCTAAATCACAATTAGTCAGGAAGCAGGAAACCACTAGAATAAAATTCCGCAAGTACAACAAACGTGATTGTATATTATCATGTCACTGAATTTTGGGTCTTCTATCCTTTGGATTACGAGCTCGGAGAGAATGAAGACACAGGACAGGATGTTTGTGTCTAAACATACTCTAAAAACTTTATTACAAAACACAGGGCTAATATACACCCTAAAGGCAGGAAACGGATTTGCCATATATGGTTCGATTATACAGTTTAGCTGAACAAGCGAAAAAAACTAGTTTCTGTATGCTTTAAAATATTTAATTAGACTTATCTAGTTAGCAAGGTCATTTCATCTTTCTGCAAGAACACATTATTGCTACAAGAAGAAACATCTGGCCAGGGAGAATCACGTTATCTTTTTAGCAAGGACACGCTATTGATACAAGAAGGAACATTTCAGCTTGCTGTTTTTTTACCTAAAATAACTGTCAGACTTATATAGCATAGATGGGGCCTTTAAACTTGAGGGACTCCATCTTCTGCTATAACATTCCATCCTTTTGTTCCTTCATTTATCAATACGAATTTCTATGTTTTCTTTTAGTACAACGCTGAATACACATTAAAAAAAGCTTAAAAACCAAATAAACCGCAAGACACATTAGCAAAACCTGTAAAATAGCTTGTACTATACCAGCCAACCACCCACCAATACCTTTAAACCAATTTGCGGGATTTAGAAAGGAAAATCTCTGTGTGGAATTATTGGCCAAAGTATCTGAACAGTTCACTCAAAAGTTTATCTCTTCCCATGAGACTGGGACAGCGAGAAAGGGTATGCTAGTGGACGTCACAGGGGCATGTGTACATATCCAACAATTAGCAATGGTCTGGTTTTGCTCCTTTAGTCCATCGATTAGAGCAAGATGGTGTCTAATGAATCTATTGTCGTCTCCATCCATGGTGCCTAACCTAGTCCATGCACCTGTGGTCGCAAGGATGCAGGTAAGTATAAACAATGTCATCAGTCTTTGTCCGCTGGTTCTCCTAGTATCTTTTTGCAATGGGACGCGTGGATCCAGGTCTCTTTTCCCTCTAACTTAACGGCTGTGCTTGTGGTCAGCAGAACTTGAAAGGGTCCATCAAACCGTGGATCTAGGCTTTTCCTCACGTGTCTTTTTATAACCACCCAGTCTCCAGGTTGCAGCGTATGGCTGCTAGAGTCTTGATCTGGATCTGGAAGAGAACTGAAGACATTATCATGTACTTGCTTAATCTTTTTGTGTAAAGTCCTCACATAGGAACTTAGCACATGGTTGTTCATTTCTAATGCTTGCGGATAGAAACACCCTAGGCTGGGTACGTTGCCAAACAATATCTCATATGGAGAGAGTCCAGTCTTTCTATTAGGCGTGTATCTTACTGAAAACAGAGCAAGTGGTAAACAGTCCGGCCATGGTTTTCCTGTCTCAGCCATGGCTTTCTGAATTTTTAATTTCAATGTCCCATTCAGTCTTTCCACTTTACCACTACTTTGTGGGTGATATGGGGTATGGAATGCTTGTTAAATTCCTAGAGCTGACATGACTTCATTCATTATTTCACCTGTGAAGTGTGTACCTCTGTCACTCTCAATTACCTCTGGTACCCCATACCTGCAGACCACCTCCGCAAGCAGTTTCTTTGCGGTTGCCGCAGCCGTGGCTTTGGCAATCGGGAAAGCCTCTGGCCATCCTGAGAACAAATCAATACAAACCAACACATATTCCCATGATCCTGACTTTGGCAGCTGAATATAATCAATTTGCAGTCTCTCGAATGGATAGAGGGGCCGGGGGGTATGTTTGGGTGGTGTTTTAACTACTCTACCCTGATTATATGTAGCACATATCATGCACCCTTGTACCAGGTTTTCAATACAGGTGGAGAATCCTGGTGCCACCCAATGTTTCTGCATCACACTCATCACACCCGTTTTAGATTGGTGTGTCGGCCCATGTAGTATCTGGGCAGCTGCTGGGTACAGTGCCCTTGGAAGTCATCGTCGTGTCCCTTTCCCCCATACCCCATTTGCTTCATTCAGGCATGCACCTTCCTTTAACCACTTATCAACCTCCTCCTTTTGAGCCTGAGCCTGCATTTGGGATAAGATGTCCTCCGACACAAAGGGGTTTTTAGGGGCACTTAACTGACGTACTGTTGACCCTTGTTGCGGCTTACAGGCTGCTGTTTTTGCCGCTGCATCTGCCATCGCATTTCCTCTGCTTACCTGGTCGGTGCGTCTGGTATGTGCTCTTACCTTTATGACAGCTACTTGTTTAGGTAGTTGTAGCGCATCAATTAACTGCTGGACCGCATCAGCATTCTTAATGGGGTGTCCTGCTGCCGTCAGGAAACCTCTTGACTTCCATATTGGACCAAAATCATGCGATATACCGAATGCGTACCTAGAATCTGTGTAAATGTTAACAATACTACCTTCCGCTAGTTTACAGGCCTCGGTTAGGGCCCTAAGTTCAGCTTCTTGAGCCGACTGGTGTGGGAGCATTGGTTCTGCCTTGATTACTGCATTGAGGGAGACAACTGCATATCCAGTATGGAAGGTACCTGAATCGTCCTGATGACGGGATCCATCTACAAAAAATTCAAAATCTGCATTTTGTAATTCATGTTCAAATCCAGTAGGTAAACCTGCCGTTTCTTGTGCCATCATTTGTACACAGTCATGAGGAACTTCCTCTCTTGGATCTTCCTTAAAAAGCACAGTACCTGACTCCTCCTTTAGATCCGAGAGAGGTAACAAAGTTGCTGGATTCAGGGTAGTACACCTCTGTAAAGAAACATTGGGAGGCATTAACAGTGCACATTGTAACCTGAGATGACGTGCTGCTGAGAGGTGAGCGGGTTGCACTTGATTCAATATAGTGTAGACATCATGAGGTGTTAGAACGGTGAGTGGGTGGTCAAGAACAATGTCTGCGGATTTATGGAGTAATAGTCCAACAGCATGCAGAGCACGTACACAGGATGGTGCACCTCTGGCTACCGCATCCAATCTGCCACGAAAGTAGGCAACAGGTCTCTGATTATCACCGTGTGTTTGAGTTAAAACTCCTGCTGCATGTCCAGCTTGTTCATGAAGGTACAGAGTAAATGGGAGCTCATAATTAGGGGTACCCAAAGCTGGAGCGGCCAAAATACGGTTCTTGAGAGAATAAAAACAGTCTATTGCCTCTGATGTTAGTACAAAAGGTGTTGGGGTAAGACAGTCATAGAGGGGCTGCATTAAAACAGAGATGGCATGAATCCACTGTCTGCAATAGGAAACAAGTCCAAGAAAAGTTCTGAGGGCTGCAACATTAATGGGGACGGTGAATGCCTGTACTGCTTGTTTGCGTGCATTTGTTAAATGACGAGCTCCTGGTGTAATGCAATGTCCCAAAAAGGTGACTGAAGATTTACAAAACTGAAGCTTATCTTTCGATGCCTTGCAGCCAGCGTGATAGAGAAACAACATAAGCGATATAGTTGCACTATGACATTGTTTCCTGGAGGGGGCACAAATGAGCAGGTCATCGACATATTGCAGAACAACGATATGTGGTTCAGACCATCCCTCCAGTATTTCCTGCAGGCTTGCAGTGTACATTGTGGGTGAATTCTGGGCACCCTGTGGCAACACTGTCCATGTATATTGACTACCCTGGAATGTGAAAGCAAACAGGTACTGGCAGTCAGGATGTAATGGTACACTGAAAAATGCATTTGCCAAATAAACCACTGAAAAGCAAAGAGAATTAGAAGGTATCTGTGACAGAAGAGTATGCGGGTTGGGCACAACTGGTGTTAGAAGTTCTGTGGCTTTGTTAACCAACCGGAGGTCATGGACCATTCTATATGCGGCTGGTTGTCCTGGCACGCTCTTTTTCTTTACTGGGAACAGGGGAGTGTTGCAAGGGGACTGGGTTTTGACTAGGACTCCTCTCTGTAGTAATTTTTGGACCTGCTGGGCTATGGCATTCTCCTGAGCCGAGCTAAGGGGATACTGCTTCTGTTGAGGCAAGATGGCTCCTGGTTTTAATTTCACCATTACTGGTTGAACTCTTAACCTACCAACATCTGTTTTGCCTGAGGCCCAAAAATCATGTGGTACAGCCTGCTCCAATATCGGGGGAAACTCATTTGTCTCTTCTATGCTGGCAATATCTAGTGACATAATTTTGCAAAGGGTACTTGGTTTTAAACCTGGGGTCATGGTGACAGTGCCATCGGGATGATACTCAATATGTGCTTGTAATTGGGACAACACATCATTTCCCAAAAGGTTACATTGGCCTCGGGGCGATACCATGAGCTGGCTATGTACAGTAGCTCCTTGAATTTGCAGGGGAATTCTTTTAGTGACAGGAAGCAGGACAGACGGGGAATTGAAGGGGGTGGCAATGACATGATGTGAAAAATCAGTGTCAGTATATGGCCAATCACCTTGCGTAATTACTGAATTGTCGGCCCCCGTATCTACTTGGAAATCGATTTCTTGTCCCCCTGGTAGGTTCACCTGCACTATACAACTGGGAGTTGGGGGTAAGGAGATGAGGGGGTTCATGTGCAAGCTTCCCTCATCCTATGGGGGCGTTGTTTGGTCGGCTGGAGGACCCGTACTCTGAGCATTTGGATACGGGTTGGTCCTACAGTTCTTTCTAAAATGTCCTGGCTTTTTACATCCGTAACATAGTCTCTGTCCTTCTCCTTCAGTCTGTCCTCTGCCTCTGTTGTTTCTGGGGGTCGTCTCTACTATATGTATTCTGGCAGCTCTTTTTGCCTGCGCTATGTCATGCTGTGCCCCCTGAGCTATTCTAGCTAAATCTTCTGCCTTCACTGATCTCCAGTCCGGTCTACTTGCTTTTACCTTCTCTGCAATCTCTTTCTTTAGTCCATTCATGAAAGCACTTGCTAATACCCTCTCACTAGTCTTATTCCCGGGGTTGAACCCCATTTCTGACCAGGTTTTCTTTAGTGCATAGAAATAATCCTTAGGATCTTCCTCCTTTCCCTGCACTCTATCTTCTAGTGTAACTTGCTTTTCTGCTTGCCTGTCTTGACATGCTTTTACCAACGCTGCTGCGAATAGGACTCCAGCTGCTGCATCATTAGATTCTGCATCTACGGGTCCGGTCCTATTGGCATACTGTTTTTTTGTCTCATCTATCAACCTATCATAGCGGGCTTCATCTGCCAATTTTCCCTTAATTACCCCCTGCAGATCTATTCTAGTGGCATGATACGTATCCTGTATGGTGGTGATCATTCTAGCAAAACCCATAGGGGACTGGGACGGATCTGGCAGCTGGGAGATCAGTGCCAACTGCTCTGAAGGACTCCATGGTCTATACATTAACATTGTACGAGCTTCCTGACCTGGAACCACTGCATCCCCCCCTGCTGCTGCTGCTGCTGGTGCTCCTGGCACAACTACCGTCCTCATTGGGAATAGACTAGCTGGGTGGGGTCTCGGTCCTCCACATGCCACACAGATGTCTACTGTCAAGGGGTTCTGTTGTCCACATCTGGGGCAAACCCAACATTTAGGTTCCTGGGAATTCTGGTACTGGGGTGGGGGTGACGTCGGGAGCGGACAGGGAGGAAAATCTGTCATTCCAGTTTTTGTCAGTCTGTAACGTCCGTCTCCTAATTCTTCAATCTTTCCTTCAAAATAAGCGCATGCATTCATCCATACATCTACTGTCTTCAACAGACCCTTATCTTTCAACCATCCATGATAGGAGTTAAAGAAGGATTTCCATTTCTCTCCATTCATCTCTCCATTCTCATTCATTCCCGCTTTACACAATATTTTGTCAATTCCAATCAGTGCCTGTTTCCCTTCTCTGCGTACCACTAAGTCTTTGGCTATAATGCCTTCCTTGGCATTTTGGTTCCCCATTTTTTTCGGTTCTCCTCACCTAGAAGAGACTCCTCAGTCACTTAGACAATGGGCCACAAAGGTTTCTGAACCATTCCACTACTAGCCTCTCTAGGACTTATACGCCAACCAGAAAAACAGACCAAAAACATCAATCCCGGGACACATCCACAACACAATCATCGGATCCATACTTTCATTAAATTCTCCAAAGGATAGAAGGCAGGACTGTCAATTTATCTGAGGGATTCTACTGGTTCAAAGGGACCTGAGCCAGACAACAATCTGTTGAATTACCTGGGGAGCCGACCGCTCGGGGGTGAGGGAGTCTCTTCTATGCAGTGATATAATTAGGTAGAATATAACAGTTATTCTTACCTCAGCGCTGTATATATCACCAACAGAGAGCTTCACTCGTCCCACGTCTCGGACCGGTCGAGCACCCTTGGGTAGATTAACTCAAGGTCCCTGTTCGAGGCGCCAGCTGTCGTCACTGAATTTTGGGTCTTCTATCCTTTGGATTACGAGCTCGGAGAGAATGAAGACACAGGACAGGATGTTTGTGTCTAAACATACTCTAAAAACTTTATTACAAAACACAGGGCTAATATACACCCTAAAGGCAGGAAACGGATTTGCCATATATGGTTCAATTATACAGTTTAGCTGAACAAGTGAAAAAAACTAGTTTCTGTATGCTTTAAAATATTTAATTAGACTTATCTAGTTAGCAAGGTCATTTCATCTTTCTGCAAGAACACATTATTACTACAAGAAGAAACATCTGGCCAGGGAGAATCACGTTATCTTTTTAGCAAGGACACGCTATTGATACAAGAAGGAACATTTCAGCTTGCTGTTTTTTTACCTAAAATAACTGTCAGACTTATATAGCATAGATGGGGCCTTTAAACTTGAGGGACTCCATCTTCTGCTATAACAATCATTAGGCTATATTTAGTAGCTTTACCGAGAATTCTATAATAAAGGCTCAGTGGTCAATGTTCTCGTGTATAAAACATTCACATAACATAAAAAAAAGTAACAATGCATAACACTGACGTGGTAAATATAAAGCTTCCTCCTAAAAGGAAAACCCCACGCGGGGAGAGGACCACATCTGAAGACTCGACAATGACACATTATGATGGAATGATCATCTCGGAGCTTCTCCTGCTGAGCCTTCACCTCTTTCCAGGACATCGAGGAAAAAAAGAAAATACCTGACTATTCAAGGAACCATTCCTAAATAATTCTTAGTATTCTGGGATATTTGGCTGCATCCATTCTTTATGGAAATAAGGATCTACAAAAGCCAAACTGTTGTAAAATGCAGCAAATGTTCTATTGTGTGGTATACTGGGATCTATGGGGGCTTCAAACTCTGGGGTGACCATTATAAAGCAGCACAGAGCCCATTGTATAAACTCTACTGGTATATTTAGCTGTATTAGAACCAAAATATCTAACTGAAGGCCCACCATACATATTAGACTAATGTTGACCTATCCCACCGATATTGACAGATTCAGCTGAAACTCAAATGTGTATGGGGGCCCAGACAACTGATTGTTGGGGAAGTTAAAGGGGTATTCCTATCTCCAAGATCCTATCCCAATATGTAGTAGGTGTAATAATAATATTAGCAAATACCTCCAATTAGAAATGTAGTATAGTCCTTCTGATTAGCAATGTTGCTTACCCCATGTGCAAGGCATTGCAGTAGCTTAGGCATCCATGGTTACGACCACACATAGTTACGCTTAGTGGTCGTAACAATGAATACCTAAGCTACTGCAATGCCCTGCACATGGGGTAAGTGACATAGCTAGTCAGAAGAACTATCCTACATTTATAATTGTAGGTATTTGCTAATATTATTACACCTACTACATATTGGGATAGGATTTTGGAGATGAGAATACCTCTAAAGTGTCCGACATGTCCGATTTTGAACTATTGATCCTTCTGTTTCCCTGGAGATAGCTTATCACCAAAGATGTAGGACTGCGGTTCTCTTATAGAGAACACAGAGACACTCGGCTGAAGTACTCTTGTGTATGGGACAACGCTTTACTGTTGGAATTGCTGTGGCATATGAGAGGAGACTGACTATGAGCATCACTATCACGGTGAAAATATTTAGGATTTTTAAAGTCCTAATTTTAGGAGGTCCAAGTCCTAAAAAAATATTATTAACCAGGAACAATGTATTATTTAGAAAAAGACTCATCCATCGCCTGATTGGATTGTTTATAGTCATCTCATCTGCCCATGTAAACAGGACGTGCTGCCGACAATAAGCAACCATCTTGGTACACTTTGTATCGGCCCTTTTGAAAAGGCTTTATATGAGCACCGGTGGACTTGTTAGTGGGGCTGTGGCCTGACGCTGATGATTGGCCACACTATCTATCAGTATTCGGTCAGTATTTTTTCTCAGGAGTGGGAGCCAAAACCAGGTGAGGAACAATCAGAGAAACGGTCTAATAGAAACAAGTCACCAATTCTGCATTTATCACCCACTCCTGGTTTTGGCTCCCACTCCTGAGAAAAAATACTGACTGATTACTGATAGTGGGGCCGTGGCCTCAGGCCACAAGTCCACAGTGCATGACCGTGCTCATTCATGTGTATTTGTACATGTGAGATCTGAAATGAACGTGAACGACTGTGACCTGTTTGGTGAGATAAAGGTTACTGACGCACTTGATCTAAACTTAGTACCGCAGTCCGGCTTCACCCATTTTTTTCCTACAGATCATATTACCTGAACTTATCATGTGTCTTCCCAGGCTGTAAACAGAGAGGAGGCAGTACATTGTAAAGACGAGGCCTACAGCGTCCAAAGCCCAAACCCGAGAAGCCAACAACTAATCTGTCATGTGTACAAATACATTCCACCCCTCTGTTATCCTGATCAGACAAGGAGCTCACATGGCTCATTACAGGACGGGACGGAAATTCTCTTAAAGTGATCTACACCTCCGACATTAAATGTGACGATACGTTTCTAATGTCTAGACGGAGTGAGCCGTCTTTCTTTTTGACGAAGAAGAAGCCTGCTCCCGCCGGGGAGGTAGATTTCCGGATAAATCCCCGGGCCAGATTCTCCTCAATATATTCAGACATGGACCGGGTCTCAGCAGCGGACAAAGGGTAAAAACGCCCACGGGGAGGAGTAGCGCCAGGTATCAGGTCCATTGGGCAATCGTATGGTCTATGAGGGGGTAATGTCTCTGCTTCTCTTTTATTAAAGACATCCGCATAAGACCAATAGGGAACCTGTAGGCCGGGTAGATTGGCTGGGGTAGGAGAAGGACAGGCAGGAAGAACGGGAACTAAACAAGTCTTATGGCAGTCCTCTCCCCAGCGAAGGACTTCTCCGGTCTGCCAATCAAGCATGGGTGCATGTTTCTGGAGCCAAGGTAGGCCTAGCAAGAGGGCGTGAGAGAGTCCAGGCAGAACATGGAAGAAGATGCTCTCAGAGTGCAGCATTCCCACCTGCAGAGTTATGGATTCGGTGATGAGTTGAATGGGATGCGGTAAGAGACCCCCATCCACGGAGGCGACAGATAAGGGTACAGCCAGGGGTTTGGTGGGAATGTGGTATTTCTCTACCAGGGATAGAGAAATGAGATTTCCGGCAGCTCCAGAGTCAAGTTGAGCTAGTTCACAGAAACTGTTCTCCCCGCAGATGATAGAGACCGACAGCATCAGAGATGGAGAGGGTTTACTCTTGTCTAGGACGACCTCTCTGAGCGATCCTAGACACAGGTGTTTCCCGACCTCTCCGGGCAGGAACGGATCCGGTGCTCCTTACTGCCACAGTAGAAGCAGCTCCCCTCGGCACGGCGTAATTCTTGACGGGTTTTGACCATCTTGGTCTGGTCGACCTGCATAGGCTCGGGTGAGTGCGCCTGAGGAGGAACAGAGGAAGTGACGGGTTTCTGAAAGGTAGGGGCAAGGCGTGGAAACCTCCTCTCACGTGTGACCTCTTTGGTGCGCTCCTGGAACCGGATGTCAATCCGGGTGGCGAGTGTTATTAAGTCGTCGAGAGTGGTAGGAATGTCCCGACCGGCGAGTTCATCTTTAATACGGCCGGACAGACTCTCCCAGAAGACGGACACCAGGGCGTCGTTATCCCAGGCAAGCTCCGAAGCAAGGGTACGGAACCGTATGGCATATTGGCCCACGGTGAGACTTCCTTGACGGAGGCATAGCAGAGATGAGGCGGATGAGGTCTTCCGTCCTGGTTCGTCGAAGACTTTCCGGAAAGCCGTGAGAAAGGCTGGCAGGTTGGACACCAGGGAATCTCTGGCTCAGTCGGTGGAAAACTGATGTGCCAAAAGTTCGAAGTGCAGAGTGCACTGGTTAGTGAAGCCCCGTGCCTGACCGGGATCTCCGCCAAAACGAGGCGGGGCGGAGAGACGGGGACCGGGAAGGGATGCTATGGTATTGCTGTGCAGCGGCGGCGCCGGGGTAGTAAGTGTGCGAGTGGAAGCAGCTCCCGATGAGACAGTCAGTGTGTCCAGGCGAGAGTTAACACGTCCACACGTCGTCCAACAGCCCAACATGGATGATGAGAAGCTGCAGGACGTCACATAATCCGCGATATTCAGGCAGAGAACACAAACCGCAATGTGCTGCCACCGACATCTTCATCAGCTCAAGAGGAGGCGACTGTGTAAGAACATCACCGTTTTGTTTTCCCCCCTGAATATCGTGGATTATTAGATGACTGATGTTCTGCTACTTTTTCTTTTTGAAGTTGTCTACACACATAATGGCTGCAGAGGACTGAGAGAAAGTCCATAGGGAACAAAAGAGAAGTCGGGAACAGAAGGGGAGACGAGGGCTGAGCCACTTACACAGACAGAAAGCTGAGGAGGACATGTTATTACTCCAGGATCTGCTCCATTCATTCCTTATGTGGCATCCAAGTGCTGAGCTCGGCTTTTTCCAGAGCCCCATAGAGAATGAATGGAGCTGCAGTTGTTCCCTGACTTTCCGTTCCTTCCCGATCAGACGATGGTTCGCAGTGGTCAGACCCCACGATCAGTAAGTGATCACTGAGCCTGTGGATAAGTGATAACTAAAGTTGACAAATCCCCAGGCCCGGA
This sequence comes from Phyllobates terribilis, assembly GCF_046119375.1. NCBI lineage: Eukaryota > Metazoa > Chordata > Amphibia > Anura > Dendrobatidae > Phyllobates > Phyllobates terribilis. Next base: position 50,709 of record NW_027363743.1, read on the forward strand.
TGGGATACACCCGCGAGTACTGCAGGAATTAAGTAATGTCATAGATAGACCATTATTTTTAATCTTTAAAGATTCCATAATAACAGGGTCTGTACCACAGGACTGGCGTATAGCAAATGTGGTGCCAATATTCAAAAAGGGGACAGAAACCGAACTTGGAAATTATAGGCCGGTAAGCTTAACCTCTACTGTGGGAAAAATCCTGGAGGGTTTCCTAAGAGATTCTATAATAGAGTATCTGAAGAAGAATAGCCTCATGACCCAATATCAACATGGGTTTACAAGGGACCGTTCCTGTCAGACTAATCTGATCAATTTTTATGAGGAGGCAAGTTCTGGACTGGACCAAGGAAATGCAGTGGATGTTGTGTATATGGACTTTTCAAAAGCTTTTGATACGGTTCCACACAAAAGGTTGATACATAAAATGAGAACAATGGGGATAGGGGAAAATATATGTATGTGGGTTAAGAATTGGTTCAGTGATAGGAAACAAAGGGTGGTTATTAATGGAAAACACTCAGACTAGGTCTCATTTAACAGTGGGGTACCACAGGGGTCAGTATTGGGCCCCCTTCTTTTTAACATATTTATTAATGACCTTGTAGGGGGCATACAGAGTACTATTTCAATATTTGCAGATGACACTAAACTCTGCAGGGTAATCAATACAGAGGAGGACAATTTTATATTACAGGAGGATCTATGTAAACTAGAAGCTTGGGCTGATAAATGGCAAATGAGCTTTAATGGGGATAAATGTAAGGTAATGCACTTGGGCAGAGGAAATAAAATGTATAATTATATGCTTAATTGTAAAACACTGGATAAATCTGTCACTGAAAAAGACCTGGGTGTATTGGTGGACGACAAGCTCATGTTTAGTGGCCAGTGTCAGGCAGCTGCTGCAAAGGCAAATAAAATAATGGGATGCGTTAAAAGAGGCATAGATGCTCATGAGGAGAAGATAATTTTACCTCTATACAAGTCATTAGTGCGACCACACTTAGAATACTGTGTACAGTTCTGGTCTCCGGTGTATAAGAAAGACATAGCTGAACTAGAGCGGGTGCAGAGCGACCAAGGTTATTAGAGGACTGGGGGGTCTGCAATACCAAGACAGGTTATTACACTTGGGGTTATTTACTGTGGAAAAACGAAGGCTTAGGGGTGATCTTATTACTATGTACAAGTATATGAGGGGACAGTACAAAGACCTTTCTACTGATCTTTTTACTCTGAGGCCAGAGACGGGGACAAGGGGGCATCTTCTACGTCTGGAGGAAAGAAGGTTTAATCATAATCACAGACAGGGATTCTTTACTGTAAGAGCAGTGAGACTATGGAGCTCTCTGCCTCATGATGTTGTAATGAGTGATTCACTAATAAAATTTAAGAAGGGCATGGATTCCTTTCTTGAAAAGTATAATATTACAGGTTGCAAAAACTAGATTCCATGATAGGGCGTTGATCCAGGGAACTAGTCTGATTGTCGTATGGAGTCGGGAAGGAATTTTTTTCCCCAATGTGGAGCTTAGTGTTTGCCACAGGGTTTTTTTTTGCCTTCCTCTGGATCAACATGTTAGGCTATGGGTTGAACTAGATGGACTTAGTCTTCCTTCAACCTTAAAAACTATGTTACTATGTATGTAACTTGTTATCTTCAGACATCCCCTCTAAGCAATGGCGCACGCCAGCAGTGAAGGCGGGAGGAGACGCTGGGTACAGGGAAGACTTTACCTCTGGGGGCCACATATAGGGCATGTGAGGGGTGGACACTTCCCGTATTCACCATTACTGAGCCCCCGCTCTGTACCGCTCTTATCTGAGTGCAGGAGACACAGCAGTCACTAATCAGCCACTCTCCGGCACTTGCAGCTGTCCGAGCTCTGCTGTGCCTGTTAGGGGTGAAGTTCGGGTCCTAGGAGGCAGTGACTATGCAGCCTGCAAAGCAGATGACAGCCCGGGTACCACGTCTCCGGATAAATCTCCACCTTGTGAGCTGCTTCTTGTGCAGCAGCCCCATGCAAGTCGCTCCGCTCTCCTCAGCCAGCTCCTGCTGAAGACAGCTCCTCTGCCCAATCTAGGAGCCCAATAGCCCTGATCACACCAGTGGTAGCCCAGTGCTGCTGGGGGGGGCAGGGCTAGATCCGATTTACAGATAGCAAATGTGACACCCCAGGGGTCTGGTTGCCACAGTGATAGAGATATTACGTCTGAGAGCAGGTGGGAGGTCCTTTGGTCAGGGATCCTGTGCATGCCACACCTCCTGCCCAGTCTTGGGAGGGGAAGGACTTCCCCTATATAAACCCGGGGCTGAGGCAGAGTTAGGGAGAAAGAAGACAGAACAAGAGTAGAGAAGAAAAGCAGCATAGCAAGAAACATCAGGAGCTCTGTGGGGAGCAGTGTTACAACGAGTCAGGGGCTGGCAGCTACAGAGCTCGCCCTGACTGAGAAGATTTCTTACCGGACCCGGAGTCCGAGGCTGTGGGGACTAACTCCTACCCAGCAGCAGAAACCGTCCGGCAGAGGATTTCAGGTCCTCTGGCCCAGAAGCCCGAAGGCACGGTCACACGCGTGGGACCAGCACCGCCATCGTGGAGCGGAAGCCATTAGAAGGCCCCGAGTCACCGGCCATACGGGTGAGCACCACACGGTACACTCAGGGACGTGGGCTACTTATTCCCGCCTCTAGCAAGGTAGCCAGAAGAGTACAGTTAGTTGGGAAGGCCTACAACTCCGCCTGGCCAGGGGAGATCCCATCTGCTCAAGGACTGACCAGGCCCCTATCACTAGCAAGTACTCCGGGAGGGTCTATCTTTGTCACCAGTAAAGACCCTGAACTACACCGCACCGTCTCTGAGTGGTTCCTGCTACCCCCATCATCCACGTCGGCTGCCCTGAGGCCATACCCCTCCCGTTGGGGGTTATACCATCCACGCTGCACCATCCTTCCACCGGCCTCAGCGGTCTGCCCTGCAGCGGCAGCTCCATAGCTGCGTTCAACGGGTGGCGTAGTCACCAACCATCTACTGCTAGTACATCGCCGCTCAGTTTGACTCCCTGGGCGCGGACCGGGTCGCCGCCACGAGACTACAACCCTCAAGAGATCCGGCTCCGGGTAAGCTCCCGCGTGCGCAACGCAGCGCGACACAGGCCCAGGGGCGCGTCAACTTTGGCGTAGTCGGCAGGATCTCGTGCCCGCAACCACCGGGTACTGCGTGCCTGAAAAGCAAAGACTGTTCAAACTTACCAGTGGTGAAGATTCCCGCTATCCGTGGAGGTTTCCCGCCATCCGGCGCCATCTTCTACCTTCTTCCCGCCATCCGCGAAGTTTTCCCGCCATCCGGCGCCATCTTCGACCTTCCCGCCATCCGTGGAGTTTTCCCGCCATTGGACGCCATCTTGAGGACGCCGCGCGGGAAGAAGAGGGGCGTGGACTCCGAAAGCGCGCGAGAACTGAAGCCCCGCCTCACGTCCGGACGTTGCGTAAGGTCCTGGAAGGAGCCCAGCAGACGCCGACGTCACCGGAGCGCGACGGAAGGTCCTCAACCCTGACGATCCACTGCGGAGCCGCGGCCTACGGAACAGGATCATCGCAAGGTAGGCCACGGTCCACTAGGGGGGAGGAAGATGTCGGATACGGAGGAGAGCTTCACTGCCTCAACCCCCGCCAGCGCCACCGCTGCTGCAGTTATGCCCTTCACCATGCCCTATATCCCGGGAGCAGCTTGGCTACCCCAGTACTCAGGGGAGTCACATACCCTGCATGACTTTAGAGAAAAGCTGGATAGCCTCTTCCAGGTGTACCCCCTCACAGAAGAGCAAAAAGTGAGCATCCTGGTGGCCCAACTAACCGGGGCAGCCAAAAGGGAAGTAAAATCCTGGCCACCTGGGAGGAAGACTGTCGCAGGGATACTAACCCGGCTGAAGGACACCTTTGATACCCGCACCTCAGCCGAGATTAAGCTTAGATTCTACGGGTGCAAGCAGCGAGCGCATGAGAGTATAAGGGACTATGCACTAAACCTACAAGAGGCCCTGAGGGCCATAAAGCAGACCGACCCTGATGGGGTGGGAAACGAGGACAGGCTGTTGACTGAACAATTTATAGAGGGTTTATATTGCAATGCCCACCGAACCCAGTTGCGGGCAATGGCCTTACAGGATCCCCATCTGGACTTTGCACAGTTCAAGGACAGAGCCATCCGGGTGCTCCGAGAACCGGCACCGGGTGGCGTTGTGACCCACAGGCGCCCAGCTATCACTTACCACCAGGAGGCGGCGCCCTTGTCGGCAGGGCCTGTGGGAGCTGATGCGCAGGCTTTGGACAATGACCCGGCTCCAGACCTACGCCATCAGGTCCAAGAGCTAGCTAAGAGCGTTGCTGCGCTAACCCGAACTGTGCAGTCTTTACAGGTTTCCACCCCAGGGAAGATCCAGCTGGCATCCGGACCGGAGGACATCCCGTGGCGTCGACCAAGGAGGACCCCACCGGCCAGAGGAAGACCCAGTGACCGATACAGCGAGGACGGACGACCCATCTGCCGCCGCTGCAATCAACCCGGACATATAGAAAGGTACTGTTCTTTAAACGGGCACAACCTGGGGTAGAGGGCCAACCCCCAGGAAAAAGATCACCAGGCCCATCGAACTGGCGCGACAGATATGTGGGAGGACGTCCAGTCTTGCCTGTGGTACTGGATGGCATTCCCATGAGTGCCCTACTGGACACCGGGTCACAGGTCACCACTATCCCGTACGTGCTCTTTAAGCAGTACTGGAATGACTCGGATATTACCCGCTACCCTGACGACGACTTGAGTATCATCGCCAGCAATGGCCAGCCCGTGCCACAGATCGGATTTAAAGAGGTGACCATCAAAATCGGTAGAGTCGAACTGGCAGCACAGGGACTGATCATTGTAGACATTGACAAACATGAGAGCCACCCAAAAATAACTCTAGGAACTAATGTAATTGAGAATTGTCTTGCAGAGGTGATTTTCCTTCTACAGCAGGTTGCCAAGAACGCCAGCTCCGGCGAGCAGCGAGTGCTCCAGAAAGAGATCCGGGCACTGATGCGACGGCAACAGGTGGAACTCTCCGGCGGTGAGATTGGTAGCGTAAGAATGTGTGACCCTTTCCCTATTGCCATGCCCCCAAAAAGCGAAATGATGATTTGGTGCCGGGCAGCTATTGGTCTGAGAGGTAGAGATTACCAGGCAATGGTAGAACCAGTTTACTCAGACAGTAGGCCCACCATTTTGACAGCACGGGGGGTGGTCAATGTACGCCATGGGAGGGTGCCTGTTCGCATAATCAATATCGGGGAGAGGGAAGTGTACCTGCCCCGGTATGCCACGCTAGCAAAATTATATACCATCAACCAAAACTCTATACAGTCTGTGGAACCCTTGCCTCCATCTCACCCGGAGGAAGGTAACGGCTCTAAGAAAGTAATGGAGGATTGGCGTCAGCAACTACACTTGGGAACTGACTCCACTCCCTCCCACCAGAAACAGGGAGTCTACCGGGTGGTTCAAGAGTATGAGAGAGTGTTTAGTAAACACCCGTTAGACTTCGGGCGAGTCAAGGGGGTAGAACACCGCATCCCCACGGGAGATCATCCTCCCATAAAAGAGAGGTATCGACCCGTACCCCCTGCACATTACCAACACGCCAAGGGGATGCTTAGAGACATGAAGGAGGCTGGGGTAATCCGGGATAGCTGTAGCCCCTGGGCAGCCCCGCTAGTTTTAGTCAAAAAGAAAGACAACACCATGAGGATGTGTGTAGATTACCGGAAAATCAACCGTATCACACACAAGGATGCGTACCCCTTACCAAGGATAGAGGAGTCATTGGCTGCTTTAAGATCTGCTAACTTCTTCTCTACCTTGGATCTCACTAGCGGGTACTGGCAGGTTCCTGTAGCAGAGGCGGACCGGGAGAAGACCGCATTCACCACCCCGATGGGACTTAGTGAGTTCACCTGCATGCCGTTCGGACTCTGCAACGCCCCAGGAACCTTCCAACGATTAATGGAGTGCTGTCTGGGCCACAGAAACTTCGAGACGGTCCTGTTGTACCTGGACGATGTCATCGTATACTCCAAAACTTATGAGGACCACCTGAAACACCTGGCGGAGGTGTTCGAAGCTCTGGCGAGTTACGGCCTAAAGGTGAAACCCTCCAAGTGTCACCTCCTGAAACCAAAGGTGCAGTACCTGGGACACGTGGTGAGCGCTGACGGAGTGGCTCCCGACCCCGATAAGATCACCGCAATTAAGGGATGGCCAAGCCCCTCCAGCGTAAAAGAAGTGCGGCAGTTCCTCGGGTTGGTAGGCTACTACCGAAGGTTTATTCCCGGTTTCACCAAAAAGGCAGCGCCTATGCAGGACCTCCTGATAGGCCAGTCCCGGAAGGCCAAGAACCAGAAGCCGCCCTTCAAATGGGAAGAGCTAGAAGAAGAGTCCTTCCGCCAGCTGAAGATGGCCCTCACGGGGGATGAAATCTTGGCGTACCCGGATTATAGCCAGCCCTTCATCCTCTACACCGACGCCAGTAACATCGGGCTAGGAGCCGTACTGTCCCAGATCCAGCAGGGGAAAGAACGAGTAATCGCCTACGCCAGCCGAAAACTGCGACCCACCGAAAGGAACCCCGAGAATTATAGCTCATTTAAGCTAGAGTTCCTGGCCGTGGTATGGGCAGTCACTGAGCGCTTTAAGCGTTACCTTGCTTCTTCCCGGTTCACCGTGTACACGGATAACAACCCGTTGACACACCTGGACACGGCAAGACTCGGTGCCCTGGAGCAGAGGTGGATGGCCCGTCTGTCCAACTACGAGTTCATAATCAAATACCGGGCAGGGCGCTCCAATACTAACGCGGACGCCCTGTCCAGGATGCCCAACCTGCCGGACGAAGGAGAAGATCCGGAGGGACTGGAAGAAATTGAACTCCCTGCGTTCCACCGTCATGGGACTATCCAGTATTCCCACCGGGTAAGGAGTAAGCAGGCTGCTACGTTGAACCCCTTACCTCACTACAACTGGGCGGGAACGCAAGACAGCGACCCTGCCGTCCGACTGGTGAAGGAGATGCTGACTCGGCCGGAGGCTCGCCTTGAACCAGACGCTCCGGAGGAAGCCAAACAACTATGGGCAGAGAAGAGTCGACTGTTCCTTTACAAAGGGAAGTTGTGCCGCAGAATGGTTAACTCCCGGACGCATGAATTACTCTGGCAAGTAGTGGTGCCACGAAGAGACGCAGCCATGGTGATGGAGGCATACCACGACGGAGCTGGACACTTCGGGTGGAAGAAGCTGGAGTTCCTGCTGCGCGAGCGATTCCACTGGGTAGGCATGAGGGGAACCATTGAGAAGTGGTGCAGAGACTGTGGCCCGTGCAACCTGAGAAGGAAGGACCGCGCCAGCCAGAAGACTCCCCTGCAGTCCATCGTCACCCGGCAACCGTTGGAACTGGTAGCCTTGGATCATGTAAAACTGACCCCAAGCAGAAGTGGCTACGTCTACGCGTTAACCATCGTGGATCATTACTCCCGGTTTCTGGTTGTCGTCCCCGTCAAGGACTTAACGGCTCAAACAGCAGCTAGAGCCTTCCAGCAGCACTTTTGCCGTCCACACGGGTACCCGGACCAAGTGCTGACGGACCAGGGACCTGCCTTTGAAGCGGAGGTCTTCCAGGAATTCTGCAATCTGTATGGCTGCCGGAAGATAAGGACGACACCCTACCATCCGCAGACTAATGGACTTTGTGAAAAAATGAACCAGGTGGTAATGGATCTTCTAAAAACATTGCCCCTGGAAGAACGCAGTCTGTGGCCTGAAAAGTTGCCCGATCTGGTGGACCTATACAACCACATCCCGGTAGGTTCCACCAACTGTACCCCGGCTTACCTAATGAGGGCAAGACCTGGTAAGTTACCTGTTGACCTGGAAATGGGAGTCCTGACACCCGAGGACACTTCACCAGAAACAGACTGGGACACAGAGAGGCAGCAGCAGTACCGGAGAGTACAGGAGAGCGTGGAGCGAAGCCTCTGTCAGGCTAGGGAAAGACAAGAGAAAACTTACAACCAGTATGCTCCCGCTGTTCCCCTGGTACCCGGAGAGCAGGTCTTGAAGAGGAAGAGACGGCTCCACAAGTTGGACGACCAGTGGGAGAAGGACCCGTACACCGTACTGCCCTCAAGCCACGAAAACCCGAAGGTCTGTACCATCAGTAAAGACGGAGGGGAAACCACAGCCATTGTATCCCGGGACCACCTGAAGAAGTGTCCCGAACAACTGAGGAACCCTGAAGAGGAACAAGAAGACCATCGACCCGTAGAGGAAAGGGAAGATATGGTTAGTACCGTGCTCGGGGACTTCCCTCGGTCTTGGACTCAAGTCAATGGTGCAGTTGTGGTACCCGTACTCACCTTCCTCCAACCATCATCCCAAGAACCTACGGAGCAACCGGTAGAGCTGGAAGAACAGCCGGTCCAGGAGGCAGAAGACTCTACACAAGCAGACCCGGAAAATCAACCCTCTGCTTATAGTGAGCATGCCATACCCCTAGTGAGCCAGAGGGCCCATGGACAGCTGCCCAGTTTACCCTTGGCAGCTCCTACACCCTGTAGTTCAGGGCCAGACAGTCAGCTCCGTAGGTCCACTAGGGCCACTAGAGGCCAGCTACCCGCACGTTGGAGGATCTAAATGTTTAAGCTATCTTATAATGTTTACTTGTTTATAGTTGCTTGTGTATAATTTTGTGTTTCTAGTTATTTGTAGGAGTCCTTGGTGGATTTACCGGGAATCCTTGTACATAGTTGGAGCGTAACCCAGGATGGACTAAAGACTGTTAAGGACTCGGGGCAGGACAGGCCCCTACCTGGTTACGTCTCCCTGTTTTGGTGAAATGGACACCTTGCTGTTCAAAACTGCACCCGGTTGCGGACACGCCGTAACCATCTTATGTGTTTTTCTTATTGTATTGTTATTGTTATACCTTGTTATGTTTTTCTAAAAAAAAAAAAAATATGTTTAGTCCCGGAGTACTAAATTTCACTAGGGGGGAATGTGACACCCCAGGGGTCTGGTTGCCACAGTGATAGAGATATTACGTCTGAGAGCAGGTGGGAGGTCCTTTGGTCAGGGATCCTGTGCATGCCACACCTCCTGCCCAGTCTTGGGAGGGGAAGGACTTCCCCTATATAAACCCGGGGCTGAGGCAGAGTTAGGGAGAAAGAAGACAGAACAAGAGTAGAGAAGAAAAGCAGCATAGCAAGAAACATCAGGAGCTCTGTGGGGAGCAGTGTTACAACGAGTCAGGGGCTGGCAGCTACAGAGCTCGCCCTGACTGAGAAGATTTCTTACCGGACCCGGAGTCCGAGGCTGTGGGGACTAACTCCTACCCAGCAGCAGAAACCGTCCGGCAGAGGATTTCAGGTCCTCTGGCCCAGAAGCCCGAAGGCACGGTCACACGCGTGGGACCAGCACCGCCATCGTGGAGCGGAAGCCATTAGAAGGCCCCGAGTCACCGGCCATACGGGTGAGCACCACACGGTACACTCAGGGACGTGGGCTACTTATTCCCCCCTCTAGCAAGGTAGCCAGAAGAGTACAGTTAGTTGGGAAGGCCTACAACTCCGCCTGGCCAGGGGAGATCCCATCTGCTCAAGGACTGACCAGGCCCCTATCACTAGCAAGTACTCCGGGAGGGTCTATCTTTGTCACCAGTAAAGACCCTGAACTACACCGCACCGTCTCTGAGTGGTTCCTGCTACCCCCATCATCCACGTTGGCTGCCCTGAGGCCATACCCCTCCCGTTGGGGGTTATACCATCCACGCTGCACCATCCTTCCACCGGCCTCAGCGGTCTGCCCTGCAGCGGCAGCTCCATAGCTGCGTTCAACGGGTGGCGTAGTCACCAACCATCTACTGCTAGTACATCGCCGCTCAGTTTGACTCCCTGGGCGCGGACCGGGTCGCCGCCACGAGACTACAACCCTCAAGAGATCCGGCTCCGGGTAAGCTCCCGCGTGCGCAACGCAGCGCGACACAGGCCCAGGGGCGCGTCACAAACTAATCAGCCCTAGATATTTCTAATAGCTGCAGAGCAGGCGACATAACTCTGACCGGTGTCCTCATAGACCTCTCCTCAGCCGGGACTAATAAGAGCAGTAAGATGGCCGTCATGGGGTCCATTGTTAGATCTCGGCTGCCATAGAAACTCATCGGCACCATGATCGCGCCTCCCTCTCCGGTCTTAAGTGCCTAAATGCTGTGAAAGCCACTGACTGTGTCATATAAGGGGTTAAGCTGCCAGGATCAGGGTTGGCTCCACTGCTGGCGCCTGAGGCAGGAGCGGGACTGTGTTATACCGCCACACGACTGCCGCAGATCTTGTAAGAGTCCTGACTGCACCTGCCTGATGATAATGTGTCCTATAACGCGGGTCCTGGTACCAGACTGCCCTTTACATATTAATCACTAGCAGGGAACCAGTTACTTACAGGTTCTAGTTTCTGATGTGTTTCCAGGACCTGTAGTTATCAACATTTTACCCTTAAGGCCCAGTTATAATATTACTGCAACACTCTCACTACATATGAGCATCCTGTACCTGTATACCTGCCCTGTGTGCGGCGCAAAAGTATATAACAAAATGTGTGTACACAAATACCTATCTCCTGAATGGTATTACTGCTAGATCTCCTGTACATAGAAATATGAGGTTCTTAGCGCACACTTTGAGCAAATTGTGCGAGCCCATCTGCCACCGTCAAGGCGACCTCTTCAGATGGGTCCCTACACTAACACTACACTAACTTACTAACTGGGACCACCATTTTTAATGTTTATTATTACTGTACTAATGCAATCAATTGTACCTGTTATAATTCATTTTTTAATTAGTTTTATAATTTTTTATTACTCTTGTGTTTATGATAATGGTATTACTAAAATCCCTATACTTAGTGTTGATCCAGAAGAAGGCAAAAACCCCAGGACACCTTCAGCCAATTTGTGTCACAGGGGAAAAATTCCTTCTTGACCCCGAGAAAAGGCGATCAGTCCTAGGACCCTGGATCAAATCTAATAATGTTATTACTAGTTATTAATAATTCTTATTAATATTACACAACTAATTGTACTGCTACTGCAGTTATTAGTATTTTAATTTAGGTTTTTGTACTTTTTATAGATTATATATTATTTATGTCCTGCTATCTTATTACTTTGCTATTCTAACTTTTCTATAACTACTTAAAATAATCAAAACAACACTATAATTATTTTTATATTCTTACTATTATTAACATCCTGCTATCTTATTACAGTATTATTCTACTTTCCTATCACTACTAATACTACCCTATACCTAGAGTGTTGATCCAGAAGAAGGCAAAAACCCCAGGACACCTTCAGCCAATTTGTGTCACTGAGGAAAAATTCCTTCTTGACCCCGAGAAAAGGCGATCAGTCCTAGGACCCTGGATCAAACCTAATAATGTTATTATTAGTTGTATAATTAATATATTACTTATTGTACTACTGGAGTTATTTTAATTTATGTTTTTATTTTTATAAATATAGCTATTTAATATTCTTCTTATTATTAATAACCTGCTATATTTTTACATTATTATTATTCTTTCCTATCACTACTAATACTACCCTATAACTACAGTATTGATCCAGAAGAAGGCAAAAACCCCTGGACACCTTCAGCCAATTTGTGTCACAGGGGAAAAATTCCTTCTTGACCCCGAGAAAAGGCGATCAGTCCTTGGACCCTGGATCACACTGCTATTCTACCTACTACTATTACTACTGTTATTTTATTACTATTTTATTTATTTCTTACTATTATCACTAGTATTATTACTCTTATTACACTAATACTGATACACTACCACTATATTACACTATCCTGCTGTTATTTGGTGGTCTGATACTTACCAGCCGGTATTGCCGTATGTGATGTTATCGGCAGAGAGGTTCCAGCAGGATGGTCCACATGATGTTCCTCTTTCCTCTCAAATACCGGTTGATGTACTGGCGGAAGTTGGTCTGGTTCTCCTTCTTCCTTCTTGTTGTTGGGATCGGTTGTCTTCTTTTCTGGCCTTTGGCCGTCACTTCCCCCCTAGGGATCTTGATGTGGAGTTTCATCTTCTTTGCTTTCTCTTCTTTCTCTTCTTTCTCTTCTTCCTCTTCCTCTTCATCCAGGTAGGTGCACAGTTCTTTTAGTGTCTTCTGTCTTAAATCCATGATGTCCAGCTTTATCTTCTTTGCTGCTTTCTCCTCTTCTTCCTTCTCTTCTTCCTCGTCTTCCTCTTCATCCAGGTACTTGCGCCGTTCTTTTAGTTCCTTGCGCCTTTCTTCCCTCTTCCTTTTCTCCCTGGCTTTATACTCTTCGATGCATCTTCTTTGGGCAATGGGGTTGGTCGGCATAAGGCGCTGGAAGAGAAGAGATGAAGTTAGGAGGCTACATGGAAGATCCGAATACACAGCTACCTTATAGAAGAGGCCGTAGCGTTGCCCTGAGTCGTCTCACTGACCTCCTTCTTGTAGAGGGGAGAAGGGAGAAACTTCACACAATATGCCAGTCTCCTCAGCTGTTCCTCAGGACTGATGTAATCTGCAGAAAACACAACCAGATATTAGGAGCAATCCTCACCGTACAAAGAGGACGTATGTATGTTAATGTGACACCCCAGGGGTCTGGTTGCCACAGTGATAGAGATATTACGTCTGAGAGCAGGTGGGAGGTCCTTTGGTCAGGGATCCTGTGCATGCCACACCTCCTGCCCAGTCTTGGGAGGGGAAGGACTTCCCCTATATAAACCCGGGGCTGAGGCAGAGTGAGTGAGAAAGAAGACAGAACAAGAGTAGAGAAGAGAAGCAGCATAGCAAGAAACATCAGGAGCTCTGTGGGGAGCAGTGTTACAACGAGTCAGGGGCTGGCAGCTACAGAGCTCGCCCTGACTGAGGAGATTTCTTACCGGACCCGGAGTCCGAGGCTGTGGGGACTAACTCCTACCCAGCAGCAGAAACCGTCCGGCAGAGGATTTCAGGTCCTCTGGCCCAGAAGCCCGAAGGCACGGTCACACGCGTGGGACCAGCACCGCCATCGTGGAGCGGAAGCCATTAGAAGGCCCCGAGTCACCGGCCATACGGGTGAGCACCACACGGTACACTCAGGGACGTGGGCTACTTATTCCCGCCTCTAGCAAGGTAGCCAGAAGAGTACAGTTAGTTGGGAAGGCCTACAACTCCGCCTGGCCAGGGGAGATCCCATCTGCTCAAGGACTGACCAGGCCCCTATCACTAGCAAGTACTCCGGGAGGGTCTATCTTTGTCACCAGTAAAGACCCTGAACTGCACCGCACCGTCTCTGAGTGGTTCCTGCTACCCCCATCATCCACGTCGGCTGCCCTGAGGCCATACCCCTCCCATTGGGGGTTATACCATCCACGCTGCACCATCCTTCCACCGGCCTCAGCGGTCTGCCCTGCAGCGGCAGCTCCATAGCTGCATTCAACGGGTGGCGTAGTCACCAACCATCTACTGCTAGTACATCGCCGCTCAGTTTGACTCCCTGGGCGCGGACCGGGTCGCCGCCACGAGACTACAACCCTCAAGAGATCCGGCTCCGGGTAAGCTCCGCGTGCGCAACGCAGCGCGACACAGGCCCAGGGGCGCGTCAACTTTGGCGTAGTCGGCAGGATCTCGTGCCCGCAACCACCGGGTACTGCGTGCCTGAAAAGCAAAGACTGTTCAAACTTACCAGTGGTGAAGATTCCCGCTATCCGTGGAGGTTTCCCGCCATCCGGCGCCATCTTCTACCTTCTTCCCGCCATCCGCGAAGTTTTCCCGCCATCCGGCGCCATCTTCGACCTTCTTCCCGCCATCCGTGGAGTTTTCCCGCCATTGGACGCCATCTTGAGGACGCCGCGCGGGAAGAAGAGGGGCGTGGACTCCGAAAGCGCGCGAGAACTGAAGCCCCGCCTCACGTCCGGACGTTGCGTAAGGTCCTGGAAGGAGCCCAGCAGACGCCAACGTCACCGGAGCGCGACGGAAGGTCCTCAACCCTGACGATCCACTGCGGAGCCGCGGCCTACGGAACAGGATCATCGCAAGGTAGGCCACGGTCCACTAGGGGGGAGGAAGATGTCGGATACGGAGGAGAGCTTCACTGCCTCAATCCCCGCCAGCGCCACCGCTGCTGCAGTTATGCCCTTCACCATGCCCTATATCCCGGGAGCAGCTTGGCTACCCCAGTACTCAGGGGAGTCACATACCCTGCATGACTTTAGAGAAAAGCTGGATAGCCTCTTCCAGGTGTACCCCCTCACAGAAGAGGAAAAAGTGAGCATCCTGGTGGCCCAACTAACCGGGGCAGCCAAAAGGGAAGTAAAATCCTGGCCACCTGGGAGGAAGACTGTCGCAGGGATACTAACCCGGCTGAAGGACACCTTTGATACCCGCACCTCAGCCGAGATTAAGCTTAGATTCTACGGGTGCAAGCAGCGAGCGCATGAGAGTATAAGGGACTATGCACTAAACCTACAAGAGGCCCTGAGGGCCATAAAGCAGACCGACCCTGATGGGGTGGGAAAAGAGGACAGGCTGTTGACTGAACAATTTATAGAGGGTTTATATTGCAATGCCCACCGAACCCAGTTGCGGGCAATGGCCTTACAGGATCCCCATCTGGACTTTGCACAGTTCAAGGACAGAGCCATCCGGGTGCTCCGAGAACCGGCACCGGGTGGCGTTGTGACCCACAGGCGCCCAGCTATCACTTACCACCAGGAGGCGGCGCCCTTGTCGGCAGGGCCTGTGGGAGCTGATGCGCAGGCTTTGGACAATGACCCGGCTCCAGACCTACGCCATCAGGTCCAAGAGCTAGCTAAGAGCGTTGCTGCGCTAACCCGAACTGTGCAGTCTTTACAGGTTTCCACCCCAGGGAAGATCCAGCTGGCATCCGGACCGGAGGACATCCCGTGGCGTCGACCAAGGAGGACCCCACCGGCCAGAGGAAGACCCAGTGACCGATACAGCGAGGACGGACGACCCATCTGCCGCCGCTGCAATCAACCCGGACATATGGAAAGGTACTGTTCTTTAAACGGGCACAACCTGGGGTAGAGGGCCAACCCCCAGGAAAAAGATCACCAGGCCCATCGAACTGGCGCGACAGATATGTGGGAGGACGTCCAGTCTTGCCTGTGGTACTGGATGGCATTCCCATGAGTGCCCTACTGGACACCGGGTCACAGGTCACCACTATCCCGTACGTGCTCTTTAAGCAGTACTGGAATGACTCGGAGATTACCCGCTACCCTGACGACGACTTGAGTATCATCGCCAGCAATGGCCAGCCCGTGCCACAGATCGGATTTAAAGAGGTGACCATCAAAATCGGTAGAGTCGAACTGGCAGCACAGGGACTGATCATTGTAGACATTGACAAACATGAGAGCCACCCAAAAATAACTCTAGGAACTAATGTAATTGAGAATTGTCTTGCAGAGGTGATTTTCCTTCTACAGCAGGTTGCCAAGAACGCCAGCTCCGGCGAGCAGCGAGTGCTCCAGAAAGAGATCCGGGCACTGATGCGACGGCAACAGGTGGAACTCTCCGGCGGTGAGATTGGTAGTGTAAGAATGTGTGACCCTTTCCCTATTGCCATGCCCCCAAAAAGCGAAATGATGATTTGGTGCCGGGCAGCTATTGGTCTGAGAGGTAGAGATTACCAGGCAATGGTAGAACCAGTTTACTCAGACAGTAGGCTCACCATTTTGACAGCACGGGGGGTGGTCAATGTACGCCATGGGAGGGTGCCCGTTCGCATAATCAATATCGGGGAGAGGGAAGTGTACCTGCCCCGGTATGCCACGCTAGCAAAATTATATACCATCAACCAAAACTCTATACAGTCTGTGGAACCCTTGCCTCCATCTCACCCGGAGGAAGGTAACGGCTCTAAGAAAGTAATGGAGGATTGATGTCAGCAACTACACTTGGGAACTGACTCCACTCCCTCCCACCAGAAACAGGGAGTCTACCGGGTGGTTCAAGAGTATGAGAGAGTGTTTAGTAAACACCCGTTAGACTTCGGGCGAGTCAAGGGGGTAGAACACCGCATCCCCACGGGAGATCATCCTCCCATAAAAGAGAGGTATCGACCCGTACCCCCTGCACATTACCAACACGCCAAGGGGATGCTTAGAGACATGAAGGAGGCTGGGGTAATCCGGGATAGCTGTAGCCCCTGGGCAGCCCCGCTAGTTTTAGTCAAAAAGAAAGACAACACCATGAGGATGTGTGTAGATTACCGGAAAATCAACCGTATCACACACAAGGATGCGTACCCCTTACCAAGGATAGAGGAGTCATTGGCTGCTTTAAGATCTGCTAACTTCTTCTCTACCTTGGATCTCACTAGCGGGTACTGGCAGGTTCCTGTAGCAGAGGCGGACCGGGAGAAGACCGCATTCACCACCCCGATGGGACTTAATGAGTTCACCTGCATGCCGTTCGGACTCTGCAACGCCCCAGGAACCTTCCAACGATTAATGGAGTGCTGTCTGGGCCACAGAAACTTCGAGACGGTCCTGTTGTACCTGGACGATGTCATCGTATACTCCAAAACTTATGAGGACCACCTGAAACACCTGGCGGAGGTGTTCGAAGCTCTGGCGAGTTACGGCCTAAAGGTGAAACCCTCCAAGTGTCACCTCCTGAAACCAAAGGTGCAGTACCTGGGACACGTGGTGAGCGCTGACGGAGTGGCTCCCGACCCCGATAAGATCACCGCAATTAAGGGATGGCCAAGCCCCTCCAGCGTAAAAGAAGTGCGGCAGTTCCTCGGGTTGGTAGGCTACTACCGAAGGTTTATTCCCGGTTTCACCAAAAAGGCAGCGCCTATGCAGGACCTCCTGATAGGCCAGTCCCGGAAGGCCAAGAACCAGAAGCCGCCCTTCAAATGGGAAGAGCTAGAAGAAGAGTCCTTCCGCCAGCTGAAGATGGCCCTCACGGGGGATGAAATCTTGGCGTACCCGGATTATAGCCAGCCCTTCATCCTCTACACCGACGCCAGTAACATCGGGCTAGGAGCCGTACTGTCCCAGATCCAGCAGGGGAAAGAACGAGTAATCGCCTACGCCAGCCGAAAACTGCGACCCACCGAAAGGAACCCCGAGAATTATAGCTCATTTAAGCTGCAGTTCCTGGCCGTGGTATGGGCAGTCACTGAGCGCTTTAAGCATTACCTTGCTTCTTCCCGGTTCACCGTGTACACGGATAACAACCCGTTGACACACCTGGACACGGCAAGACTCGGTG
This sequence comes from Phyllobates terribilis, assembly GCF_046119375.1. Lineage (NCBI taxonomy): Eukaryota > Metazoa > Chordata > Amphibia > Anura > Dendrobatidae > Phyllobates > Phyllobates terribilis. The sequence continues at coordinate 68,076 of NW_027363743.1, forward strand.
CCCTGGAGCAGAGGTGGATGGCCCGTCTGTCCAACTACGAGTTCATAATCAAATACCGGGCAGGGCGCTCCAATACTAACGCGGACGCCCTGTCCAGGATGCCCAACCTGCCGGACGAAGGAGAAGATCCGGAGGGACTGGAAGAAATTGAACTCCCTGCGTTCCACCGTCATGGGACTATCCAGTATTCCCACCGGGTAAGGAGTAAGCAGGCTGCTACGTTGAACCCCTTACCTCACTACAACTGGGCGGAAACGCAAGACAGCGACCCTGCCGTCCGACTGGTGAAGGAGATGCTGACTCGGCCGGAGGCTCGCCTTGAACCAGACGCTCCGGAGGAAGCCAAACAACTATGGGCAGAGAAGAGTCGACTGTTCCTTTACAAAGGGAAGTTGTGCCGCAGAATGGTTAACTCCCGGACGCATGAATTACTCTGGCAAGTAGTGGTGCCACGAAGAGACGCAGCCATGGTGATGGAGGCATACCACGACGGAGCTGGACACTTCGGGTGGAAGAAGCTGGAGTTCCTGCTGCGCGAGCGATTCCACTGGGTAGGCATGAGGGGAACCATTGAGAAGTGGTGCAGAGACTGTGGCCCGTGCAACCTGAGAAGGAAGGACCGCGCCAGCCAGAAGACTCCCCTGCAGTCCATCGTCACCCGGCAACCGTTGGAACTGGTAGCCTTGGATCATGTAAAACTGACCCCAAGCAGAAGTGGCTACGTCTACGCGTTAACCATCGTGGATCATTACTCCCGGTTTCTGGTTGTCGTCCCCGTCAAGGACTTAACGGCTCAAACAGCAGCTAGAGCCTTCCAGCAGCACTTTTGCCGTCCACACGGGTACCCGGACCAAGTGCTGATGGACCAGGGACCTGCCTTTGAAGCGGAGGTCTTCCAAGAATTCTGCAATCTGTATGGCTGCCGGAAGATAAGGACGACACCCTACCATCCGCAGACTAATGGACTTTGTGAAAAAATGAACCAGGTGGTAATGGATCTTCTAAAAACATTGCCCCTGGAAGAACGCAGTCTGTGGCCTGAAAAGTTGCCCGATCTGGTGGACCTATACAACCACATCCCGGTAGGTTCCACCAACTGTACCCCGGCTTACCTAATGAGGGCAAGACCTGGTAAGTTACCTGTTGACCTGGAAATGGGAGTCCTGACACCCGAGGACACTTCACCAGAAACAGACTGGGACACAGAGAGGCAGCAGCAGTACCGGAGAGTGCAGGAGAGCGTGGAGCGAAGTCTCTGTCAGGCTAGGGAAAGACAAGAGAAAACTTACAACCAGTATGCTCCCGCTGTTCCCCTGGTACCCGGAGAGCAGGTCTTGAAGAGGAAGAGACGGCTCCACAAGTTGGACGACCAGTGGGAGAAGGACCCGTACACCGTACTGCCCTCAAGCCACGAAAACCCGAAGGTCTGTACCATCAGTAAAGACGGAGGGGAAACCACAGCCATTGTATCCCGGGACCACCTGAAGAAGTGTCCCGAACAACTGAGGAACCCTGAAGAGGAACAAGAAGACCATCGACCCGTAGAGGAAAGGGAAGATATGGTTAGTACCGTGCTCGGGGACTTCCCTCGGTCTTGGACTCAAGTCAATGGTGCAGTTGTGGTACCCGTACTCACCTTCCTCCAACCATCATCCCAAGAACCTACGGAGCAACCGGTAGAGCTGGAAGAACAGCCGGTCCAGGAGGCAGAAGACTCTACACAAGCAGACCCGGAAAATCAACCCTCTGCTTATAGTGAGCATGCCATACCCCTAGTGAGCCAGAGGGCCCATGGACAGCTGCCCAGTTTACCCTTGGCAGCTCCTACACCCTGTAGTTCAGGGCCAGACAGTCAGCTCCGTAGGTCCACTAGGGCCACTAGAGGCCAGCTACCCGCACGTTGGAGGATCTAAATGTTTAAGCTATCTTATAATGTTTACTTGTTTATAGTTGCTTGTGTATAATTTTGTGTTTCTAGTTCTTTTTAGGAGTCCTTGGTGGATTTACCGGGAATCCTTGTACATAGTTGGAGCGTAACCCAGGATGGACTAAAGACTGTTAAGGACTCGGGGCAGGACAGGCCCCTACCTGGTTACGTCTCCCTGTTTTGGTGAAATGGACACCTTGCTTTTCAAAAACTGCACCCGGTTGCGGACACGCCGTAACCATCTTATGTGTTTTTCTTATTGTATTGTCATTGTTATACCTTGTTATGTTTTTCTAAAAAAAAAAAAATGTTTAGTCCCGGAGTACTAAATTTCACTAGGGGGGAATGTGACACCCCAGGGGTCTGGTTGCCACAGTGATAGAGATATTACGTCTGAGAGCAGGTGGGAGGTCCTTTGGTCAGGGATCCTGTGCATGCCACACCTCCTGCCCAGTCTTGGGAGGGGAAGGACTTCCCCTATATAAACCCGGGGCTGAGGCAGAGTGAGTGAGAAAGAAGACAGAACAAGAGTAGAGAAGAGAAGCAGCATAGCAAGAAACATCAGGAGCTCTGTGGGGAGCAGTGTTACAACGAGTCAGGGGCTGGCAGCTACAGAGCTCGCCCTGACTGAGATTTCTTACCGGACCCGGAGTCCGAGGCTGTGGGGACTAACTCCTACCCAGCAGCAGAAACCGTCCGGCAGAGGATTTCAGGTCCTCTGGCCCAGAAGCCCGAAGGCACGGTCACACGCGTGGGACCAGCACCGCCATCGTGGAGCGGAAGCCATTAGAAGGCCCCGAGTCACCGGCCATACGGGTGAGCACCACACGGTACACTCAGGGACGTGGGCTACTTATTCCCGCCTCTAGCAAGGTAGCCAGAAGAGTACAGTTAGTTGGGAAGGCCTACAACTCCGCCTGGCCAGGGGAGATCCCATCTGCTCAAGGACTGACCAGGCCCCTATCACTAGCAAGTACTCCGGGAGGGTCTATCTTTGTCACCAGTAAAGACCCTGAACTGCACCGCACCGTCTCTGAGTGGTTCCTGCTACCCCCATCATCCACGTCGGCTGCCCTGAGGCCATACCCCTCCCGTTGGGGGTTATACCATCCACGCTGCACCATCCTTCCACCGGCCTCAGCGGTCTGCCCTGCAGCGGCAGCTCCATAGCTGCATTCAACGGGTGGCGTAGTCACCAACCATCTACTGCTAGTACATCGCCGCTCAGTTTGACTCCCTGGGCGCGGACCGGGTCGCCGCCACGAGACTACAACCCTCAAGAGATCCGGCTCCGGGTAAGCTCCCGCGTGCGCAACGCAGCGCGACACAGGCCCAGGGGCGCGTCATTAAGACTGTCAGAAGGAGCTCACTGATGGATTCTCAGTTAACTAGTTCTGCAGCCAGCAATAGACAGTACAGCACAGAGGGTACAGGAGGCAAACTGTGCACAATTTTCAATAAAACTCAGAAAAATATTTACCACCAAGTATATGCATTAAAGGAAAGAAAATGTCCCCACAGATGAGTCTGTTTAATGAAAGCCCCAGAAAGCCATGTAACAAGAGTATAGAGAACGGTGAGTGAGTGATGGATACTACCGGGTCCAACGCTGGCAGAATACTCCATCCCCATGGTGTCCGCTGATATCTTCTCTTGTAGAAATGTCTCCAAAATCTATAAAACCTCAGGAGGCGTCAGCAGAGGGTTTGGTGATTGGCTGATATTTCTTTGGTCTTAGAAACATTGGCTATAAATAATTCGGGGGCTCTGCTGGGGAAAGGGCAAATTGGGAAATGTGTAGGATATTTACTGTTCTGTATCTGAGCTTCATTAAAGGGGAATTATCAGATGGAACAAGTCATCCCCTTATCCCTGGGCTCGGTGACGACTGATAGATCAGTGGGGTCCGACCGCGGGAAACTCCAGCAATCACCAAAAAAGGGCAGTGACCCCCATTAGAAGTGATCGCTGGATCCTTCCAGATGGGAGATGTGATGAGTGTGGCGCCCCCCACTGGTGTCTCAGCGTATCATGTGTTGGGGAATAATGACTTCTCCTCTGGTAAATGGGCTGATTCCTGTCAGTTGTGGTCGCTGAGTGCGTGTGATGGGATGTGGCTCCGTCCATTAGATTATATCACGTCTTATACCTAGAATCTCTCGCTGATCGCAGGTGTCTGTCTTCACACTCAGATGAGATGGAACAAACTGACCACATAGGAGGTTTTTTTTTTTTTCAAATTCAAACCGAGCAATCCTATTGGCTGAGTATGACTGTCGTTACCATGGTGACAGAATGTTAAAGGGACAGAACATTAATAATGTATAATAGTGTATTTTATTACATATTTCACATAATAGTGGCTGATATATGGACCTGTACAGATAATACACTTCTATAACTCCTCATATTTTTCATACAGCAATTTGGTGGTGCTGCAGAGATATTTTGGGCGTAATATAACTTGTGCTGGCAATTGATCATCTATAAAGTAGTCTGGTAATGTATGTAATGGTCCTAAGATTGTGGTTTTATGTTCAATACAAATCTAAATATTAATCAGACGTCACTCCCTGCTATTTGAAGGGTTTTTGTCCCTTTCCCTATGTCAGAGTAGTATCACATATAGCTCGGATACGCTGCAGCCTTCAGAACAATGAGGTCCGTTGTGGCTTTCCCCTGCACATTCGGCCATTATATAAGTGACGGCAGCTGCGTTGTGTCCCTGCACGGCTGATAGCGTCGCTGTGCAGGGATTCAGTATGGTGGAGCTGGGGCTCTTTTCTTTTATGGGTCGATACAAGTCTTGTTCAGACATATAAATATGCCTTGATTACATTGTAGAAAAGAAGGGTGACATTACAGGAGTTCCATACATTCTCAGTGTAAGATCAGTGGGGTCGGACCCCCGGCACCAGGGAGTATACAGAAGGAGCTTGTGAATGTCTTACTTTAGTGGTCTTGTAAGCTCCTCATCCCACACTTTTCCTGTATAGGACATATAGCTTTTCTGTATACATAACTCTTATGTAAAAACAACATCCTCCATGCACATTTCTGTAGGTTGCCTGATGGTTCAGGTGTAGTTACATCATTTTTTTCTACTGCCCGACCTAACAGCGTTAGCTTGCTCTTTTAGCAATCCAATTGTATTGTTTCACATTTGGGGCGATTGTGTCAGCGGCAGGTTTCATTGTGGGGTTATATAATGGGCACTATTTTTATAGGCTTATTTGGATATTAATGCCTTTGTGAATAGATACTTTGCTGCTGCCTTGCTCTTTATTATATTGTGGTGGGCAGTCTGTAGTCATATATTGAGATTTTCTGTGACTAGTTGGGCATATATATGTGAGGATTAACCATATCAGTACCTTGCAATGGTTTTGTTATTCATTGGGGCAATTGTTGCTTTTTAGTTGTTTTTTTTAACATGTCTTGTATGTTTAGTCTTTAATAAAATTCTATATTTTTGCTATTCCTTGGTGATCCCTGTCATTGCATCCTTTCTTTCTCCTTGTTTCTTTGCATCTCTATTATGTAGCTGCAGGGTTAGGGATGGCCGGTTCCTTGCAGGAATAGTTATCAGGACGGGTGCGGTTTCTGCTGTAATAACTCATTCATGTGACCCATCAGTCATCACCCGATCAGCCGGGCAATGCTCAGCACAGGCCGCCGTCATCCCACTTCTCTACATCTATTATATAGATGACGCGCCCCTGGGCCTGTGTCGCGCTGCGTTGCGCACGCGGGAGCTTACCCGGAGCCGGATCGCTTGAGGGTTGTAGTCTCGTGGCGGGGACCCGGTCCGTGCCCAGGGAGTCAAACTGAGCGGCGATGTATCAGCGGTAGATGTGTACGACTACGCCACCCGTTGAATGCAGCTATGGAGCTGCCGCTGCAGGACAGTCCGCTGAGGCCGGTGGATGGATGGTGCAGCGTAGATGGTATAACCCCCAACGGGAGGGGTATGGCCTCAGGGCAGCAGATGTGGATGATGGGGGTAGCAGGAACCACTCAGAGACGGTGCGGTGTAATTCAGGGTCTTTACTGGTAACAACGATAGACCCTCCCGGAGTACTTGCTAGCGAACGGGGCCTGGTCAGTCCTTGAGCAGATGGGATCTCCCCTGGCCAGGCGGAGTTGTAGGCCTCCCAAACTGACTGTACTCTTCTGGCTACCTTGCTAGAAGCGGATATAAGTAGCCCACGTCCCTGAGTGTACCGTGTGGTGCTCACCCGTATGGCCGGTGACTCGGGGCCTTCTAATGGCTTCTGCTCCACGATGGCGGTGCTGGTCCCACGCGTGTGACCGTGCCTTCGGGTTTCTGGGCCTGAGGACCTGAAATCCCCTGCCGGTCGGCTTCTGCTGCTGGGTCAGAGTTAGTCCCCACAGCCTCGGACGCCGGGTCCGGTAAGAAATCTTCTCAGTCAGGGCGAGCTCTGCAGCTGCCAGCCCCTGGCTTGTAGTAGTATTGCTCCCACTGAGCTTCTGCTGTTTCTTCCTATGCTGCTTCTCTGTCTCTACTCTCCTTGACTGACTAACCCTGCTTCAGCCCCGGGTTTACATAGGGGAAGTTCTTCCCCTCCCAAGACTGGGCAGGAGGTGTGGCATGCACAGGATCCCTGACCAAAGGACCTCCCACCTGCTCTCAGACATAACATTACATTACTGTGGAAACCAGACCCCTGGGGTGCCACATTCCCCCCTAGTAAAATTTAGTACTCCGGGACTAAACATATTTTAGAAAAACATAACAAGATATAAACAATAATAATACAATAAGAAAACACATAACGATGGTTACGGCGTGTCCGCAACCGGGTGCAGTTTTGAAGAAAAGCAAGGTGTCCATTTCACCAAAACAGGGAGACGTAACCAGGTAGGGGTCTGTCCTACCCCGAGTCCTTAACAGTCTCTAGTCCATCCTGGGTTACGTTCCAACTATGTACAAGGATTCCCGGTAATCCACCAAGGATTCCTAAAAGTAACTGGAAACACAAAATTATACACAAGCAACAATACACAGGTAAACATAAATAAAACAATTTATACACTTCAAATCCTCCAGCGTGCGGGTAACTGGCCTCTAGTGGCCCTAGTGGACCTACGGAGCTGACTGTCTGGCCCTGAACTACAGGGTGTAGGAGCTGTCAAGGGTAAACTGGGCAGCTGTCTACCGGCTCTTTGTCTCACTAGGGGTACGGCAGGCTCACTATAAGCAGAGGGTTGATCCTCCTGTTCTGCTTGTGTGGAGTCTTCTGCCTCCTGGACCGGCTGTTCTTCCAGCTCTACCTGTTGCTCCGTAGGTGCTTGGGATGCTGGTTGGAGGAAGGTGAGTACGGGTACCACAACTGCACCATTGACTTGAGTCCAAGACCGAGGGAAGTCCCCGAGCACAGTACTAACCATATCTTCCCTTTCCTCTACGGGTCGATGGTCTTCTTGTTCCTCTTCAGGGTTCCTCAGTTGTTCGGGACACTTCTTCAGGTGGTCCCGGGATACAATGGCTGTGGTTTCCCCTCCGTCTTTACTGATGGTACAAACCTTCGGGTTCTCGTGGCTTGAGGGCAGTACGGTGTACGGGTCCTTCTCCCACTGGTCGTCCAACTTGTGGAGCCGTCTCTTCCTCTTCAAGACCTGCTCTCCGGGTACCAGGGGAACAACGGGAGCATACTGGTTGTAAGTTTTCTCTTGTCTTTCCCTAGCCTGACAGAGACTTCGCTCCACGCTCTCCTGTACTCTCCGGTACTGCTGCTGCCTCTCTGTGTCCCAGTCTGTTTCTGGTGAAGTGTCCTCGGGTGTCGGGACTCCCATTTCCAGGTCAACAGGTAACTTACCAGGTCTTGCCCTCATTAGGTAAGCCGGGGTACAGTTGGTGGAATCTACCGGGATGTGGTTGTATAGGTCCACCAGATCGGGCAACTTCTCAGGCCACAGACTGCGTTCTTCCAGGGGCAACGTTTTTAGAAGATCCATTACCACCTGGTTCATTTTCTCACAAAGTCCATTAGTTTGCGGATGGTAGGGTGTCGTCCTTATCTTCCGGCAGCCATACAGATTGCAGAATTCCTGGAAGACCTCCGCTTCAAAGGCAGGTCCCTGGTCCGTCAGCACTCGGTCTGGGTACCCGTGTGGACGGCAAAAGTGCTGCTGGAAGGCTCTAGCTGCTGTTTGAGCCGTTAAGTCCTTGACGGGGACGACAACCAGAAACCGGGAGTAATGATCCACGATGGTTAACGCGTAGACGTAGCCACTTCTGCTTGGGGTCAGTTTTACATGATCCAAGGCTACCAGTTCCAACGGTTGCCGGGTGACGATGGACTGCAGGGGAGTCTTCTGGCTGGCGCGGTCCTTCCTTCTCAGGTTGCACGGGCCACAGTCTCTGCACCACTTCTCAATGGTTCCCCTCATGCCTACCCAGTGGAATCGCTCGCGCAGCAGGAACTCCAGCTTCTTCCACCCGAAGTGTCCAGCTCCGTCGTGGTATGCCTCCATCACCATGGCTGCGTCTCTTTGTGGCACTACTACTTGCCAGAGTAGTTCATGCGTCCGGGAGTTAACCATTCTGCGGCACAACTTCCCCTTGTAAAGGAACAGTCGACTCTTCTCTGCCCATAGTTGTTTGGCTTCCTCCGGAGCGTCTGGTTCAAGGCAAGCCTCCGGGCGAGTCAGCATCTCCTTCACCAGTCGGACGGCAGGGTCGGTGTCTTGCGTTTCCGCCCAGTTGTAGTGAGGTAAGGGGTTCAACGTAACAGCCTGCTTACTCCTTACCCGGTGGGAATACTGGATAGTCCAATGACGGTGGAACGCAGGGAGTTCAACTTCTTCCAGTCCCTCCGGATCTTCTCCTTCGTCCGGCAGGTTGGGCATCCTGGACAGGGCATCCGCGTTGGTATTGGAGCGTCCGGCCCGGTATTTGATTGTGAACTCGTAGTTGGACAGACGGGCCATCCACCTCTGCTCCAGGGCACCGAGTCTTGCCGTGTCCAGGTGTGTCAACGGGTTGTTATCCGTGTACACGGTGAACCGGGAAGAAGCAGGTAATGCTTAAAGCGCTCGGTGACTGCCCATACTACGGCCAGGAACTCTAGCTTAAATGAGCTGTAATTCTCGGGGTTCCTTTCGGTGGGTCGCAGTTTTCGGCTGGCGTAGGCGATTACTCGTTCCTTCCCCTGCTGGATCTGGGACAGTACGGCTCCTAGCCCGATGTTACTGGCGTCGGTGTAGAGGATAAAGGGCTGGCTATAATCCGGGTACGCCAGGATTTCGTCCCCCGTGAGGGCCATCTTCAGCTGGCGGAAGGACTCTTCTTCCAGCTCCTCCCATTTGAAGGGCGGCTTCTGGTTCTTGGCCTTCCGGGACTGGCCTATCAGGAGGTCCTGCATAGGTGCTGCCTTTTTGGTGAAACCGGGAATAAACCTTCGGTAGTAGCCTACCAACCCGAGGAACTGCCGCACTTCTTTTACGCTGGAGGGGCTTGGCCATTCCTTAATTGCGGTGATCTTATCCGGGTCGGGAGCCACTCCGTCAGCGCTCACCACGTGTCCCAGGTACTGCACCTTTGGTTTCAGGAGGTGACACTTGGAGGGTTTCACCTTTAGGCCGTAACTCGCCAGAGCCTCGAACACTTCCGCCAGGTGTTTCAGGTGGTCCTCATACGTCTTGGAATATACGATGACATCGTCCAGGTACAACAGGACCGTCTCGAAGTTTCTGTGGCCCAGACAACACTCCATTAGTCGTTGGAAGGTTCCTGGTGCGTTGCAGAGTCCGAACGGCATGCAGGTGAACTCGCTAAGTCCCATCGGGGTGGTGAATGCGGTCTTCTCCCGGTCCGCCTCTGCTACAGGAACCTGCTAGTACCCGCTAGTGAGATCCAAGGTAGAGAAGAAGTTAGCAGATCTTAAAGCAGCCAATGACTCCTCTATCCTTGGCAAGGGGTACGCATCCTTGTGTGTGATACGGTTGATTTTCCGGTAATCTACACACATCCTCATGGTGTTGTCTTTTTTTCTGACTAAGACTAGTGGAGCTGCCCAGGGGCTACAGCTATCCCTGATCACCCCAGCCTCCTTCATGTCTCTAAGCATCCCCTTGGCGTGTTGGTAGTGGGCAGGGGGTACGGGTCGATACCTCTCTTTTATAGGAGGATGGTCTCCCGTGGGGATGTGGTGTTCTACCCCCTTGACTCGCCCGAAGTCTAACGGGTGTTTACTGAACACTCTCTCGTACTCTTGAACCACCCGATAGACTCCTTGTTTCTGGTGTGCGGGAGTGGAGTCAGTACCCAGATGTAGTTGCTGACACCAGTCCTCCATGTTTTTCTTAGAGCCGTTACCTTCCTCCGGGTGAGATGGAGGCAAGGGTTCCACAGATTGTATAGAATTTTGGTTAATGGTATATAATTTGGCTAGCGTGGCATACCGGGGCAGGTACACTTCCCTCTCCCCGATATTTATTATGCGAACGGGCACCCTCCCATGGCGTACATCAACCACCCCCCGTGCTGTCAAAATGGTGGGCCTACTGTCCGAGTAAACTGGTTCTACCATTGCCTGGTAATCTCTAACTCTCAGACAAATAGCTGCCCGGCACCAAATCATCATTTCACTTTTTGGGGGCATGGCAATAGGAAAAGGGTCACACATTCTTACGCTACCAATCTCACCGCCGGAGAGTTCCACCTGTTGCCGTCGCATCAGTGCCCGGATCTCTTTCTGGAGCACCCGCTGCTCGCCGGAGCTGGCGTTCTTGGCAACCTGCTGTAAAAGGAAAATCACCTCTGCAAGACAATTTTCAATTACATTAGTTCCTAGAGTTATTTTTGGGTGACTCTCATGTTTGTCAATATCTACAATGATCAGTCCCTGTGCTGCCAGTTCGACTCTACCGATTTTGATGGTCACCTCTTTAAATCCGATCTGTGGCACGGGCTGGCCATTGCTGGCGATGATACTCAAGTCGTCGTCAGGGTAGCGGGTAATATCCGAGTCATTCCAGTACTGCTTAAAGAGCACGTACTGGATGGTGGTGACCTGTGACCCGGTGTCCAGTAGGGCACTCATGGGAATGCCATCCAGTACCACAGGCAAGACTGGACGTCCTCCCACATATCTGTCGCGCCAGTTCGATGGGCCTGGTGATCTTTTTCCTGGGGGTTGGCCCTCTACCCCAGGTTGTGCCCGTTTAAAGAACAGTACCTTGCCATATGTCCGGGTTGATTGCAGCGGCGGCAGATGGGTCGTCCGTCCTCGCTGTATCGGTCACTGGGTCTTCCTCTGGCCGGTGGGGTCCTCCTTGGTCGACGCCACGGGATGTCCTCCGGTCCGGATGCCAGCTGGATCTTCCCTGGGGTGGAAGCCTGTAAAGACTGCACAGTTCGGGTTAGCGCAGCAACGCTCTTAGCTAGCTCTTGGACCTGATGGTGTAGGTCTGGAGCCGGGTCATTGTCCAAAGCCTGCGCATCAGCTCCCACAGGCCCTGCCGACAAGGGCGCCGCCTCCTGGTGGTAAGTGATAGCAGGGCGCTTGTGGGTCACAACGCCACCCGGTGCCGGTTCTCGGAGCACCCGGATGGCTCTGTCCTTGAACTGTGCAAAGCCCAGATGGGGATCCTGTAAGGCCATTGCCCGCAACTGGGTTCGGTGGGTATTACAATACAGTCCCTCTATAAACTGTTCGGTCAACAGCCTGTCCTCGTTTCCCACTCCATCAGGGTCGGTCTGCTTAATGGCCCTCAGGGCCTCTTGTAGGTTTAGTGCATAGTCCCTTATACTCTCATGCGCTCGCTGCTTGCACCCGTAGAATCTAAGCTTAATCTCGGCTGAGGTGCGGGTATCAAAGGTGTCCTTCAGCCGGGTTAGTATCCCTGCGACAGTCTTCCTCCCAGGTGGCCAGGATTTTACTTCCCTTTTGGCTGCCCCGGTTAGTTGGGCCACCAGGATGCTCACTTTTTGCTCTTCTGTGAGGGGGTACACCTGGAAGAGGCTATCCAGCTTTTCTCTAAAGTCATGCAGGGTATGTGACTCCCCTGAGTACTGGGGTAGCCAAGCTGCTCCCGGGATATAGGGCATGGTGAAGGGCATAACTGCAGCAGCGGTAGCGCTGGCGGGGGTTGAGGCAGTGAAGCTCTCCTCCGTATCCGACATCTTCCTCCCCCCTAGTGAACCGTGGCCTACCTTGTGATGATCCTCTTCCGTAGGCCGCGGCTCCGCAGTGGATCGTCAGGGTTGAGGACCTTCCGTCGCGCTCCTGTGACGTCGGCGTCTGCTGGGCTCCTTCCAGGACCTTACGCAACGTCCGGACGTGAGGCGGGGCTTCAGTTCTCGCGCGCTTTCGGAGTCCATGCCCCTCTTCTTCCCGCGCGGTGTCCTCAAGATGGCGTCCAATGGCGGGAAAACTCCACGGATGGCGGGAAGAAGGCAGAAGATGGCGCCGGATGGCGGGAAACTTCACCGATGGCGGGAAGAAGGCTGAAGATGGCGCCGGATGGCGGGAATCTTCACCACAGGTAAGTTTGAAAAGTCTCTTTTTCAGGCACGCAGTACCCGGTGGTTGCGGGCACGAAATCCTGCCGACTACGCCAAAGTTGACGCGCCCCTGGGCCTGTGTCGCGCTGCGTTGCGCACGCGGGAGCTTACCCGGAGCCGGATCGCTTGAGGGTTGTAGTCTCGTGGCGGGGACCCGGTCCGTGCCCAGGGAGTCAAACTGAGCGGCGATGTATCAGCGGTAGATGTGTACGACTACGCCACCCGTTGAATGCAGCTATGGAGCTGCCGCTGCAGGACAGTCCGCTGAGGCCGGTGGATGGATGGTGCAGCGTAGATGGTATAACCCCCAACGGGAGGGGTATGGCCTCAGGGCAGCAGATGTGGATGATGGGGGTAGCAGGAACCACTCAGAGACGGTGCGGTGTAATTCAGGGTCTTTACTGGTAACAACGATAGACCCTCCCGGAGTACTTGCTAGCGAACGGGGCCTGGTCAGTCCTTGAGCAGATGGGATCTCCCCTGGCCAGGCGGAGTTGTAGGCCTCCCAAACTGACTGTACTCTTCTGGCTACCTTGCTAGAAGCGGATATAAGTAGCCCACGTCCCTGAGTGTACCGTGTGGTGCTCACCCGTATGGCCGGTGACTCGGGGCCTTCTAATGGCTTCCGCTCCACGATGGCGGTGCTGGTCCCACGCGTGTGACCGTGCCTTCGGGTTTCTGGGCCTGAGGACCTGAAATCCCCTGCCGGTCGGCTTCTGCTGCTGGGTCAGAGTTAGTCCCCACAGCCTCGGACGCCGGGTCCGGTAAGAAATCTTCCCAGTCAGGGCGAGCTCTGCAGCTGCCAGCCCCTGGCTTGTAGTAGTATTGCTCCCACTGAGCTTCTGCTGTTTCTTCCTATGCTGCTTCTCTTTCTCTACTCTCCTTGACTGACTAACCCTGCTTCAGCCCCGGGTTTACATAGGGGAAGTTCTTCCCCTCCCAAGACTGGGCAGGAGGTGTGGCATGCACAGGATCCCTGACCAAAGGACCTCCCACCTGCTCTCAGACATAACATTACATTACTGTGGAAACCAGACCCCTGGGGTGCCACATTGACACTCCACAACTGCTCCTTCTCTTCAGAATTCAGAAAGATTTATTTTTTTATTTTTTTATTTCCGCAGCCATGCAGTGACGCTAGGTAGGTGCAGAGCTAAAGGGAAACCCACCTCAGAAGAAAATTCTAGGGTCCTGATCACTAGAGATGAGAGCTTAAAGGGAATCTGTCACTAGGTTTTTGCCATATATTCCGAGAGCAGCATGATGTAGAGACAGAGACCCTGATTCCAGCGATGTGTCACTTTCTGGGCTGCTTGCTGGTGTTTTGATAAAATCTTTGTTTTATCAGTAGGAGGTTGTGACTAGAAGACTAGTAAACCTGCAACCAGGTATCCCTCATTTTTCAGGAGTGGTCCAAATTAAATAAAAAAGCGGTCTATAGGGCGCTAAAAGAATGAACACTAGAAGTGAAAAAAATTTTAGGACTAAAAAATAAATTTAATGAGCCCTTTCCACAAAGCGTTTCGATAGTGAACTATCTTCCTCAGGTGGTACATGGCGCGCTTTTTCTCCCTTTCTCTTTTCTCATTTTTCACAAGGTCTGTATAGCAGCCTTCTGCCTATGCACAGTGTACACAGAAAGCTGCCAATCAGTGGTGCAGCCGGTTATATGGAGCTCAGCATTCAGAGCACTGCTAGATCTGCAGTAGATAAAACTAAAATTTATCAAAACTGCAGCGAAATAAGGGACACATTTCTGGAATCAGGTTTCTGCCCTTACATCATGCAGATGGGATAGCAAAACCTGGTGGCAGATTCCATTTTAGAGCCATCGGATATTACCTTGTGACCTCTCAAAGGGGAACTTGATGTCTAGGATGGTTATTATTTCCAAACCATTACAAAATGTCATGTGTCTCTTGATGCGGGATAACTTGTATGTAATGTGTTGTATGTTAGGTCTATGA